>NW_026697523.1:0-44666 GCF_030435755.1 Ochotona princeps
GTTTCACATGCCACCAACTCCACATTCACAGGCAACTTCAGCGCCACAGCCGTTTTCAGATAGCCCTCAACGAAAAGGCTCTAGACGCAAATATTGGTGTGAGAGCTAATTCAATCAAGGAAACACTGCATGTTGGTGAAGGGCATATTGAAGAAGAATCAGCCGAGTGGTTCTTGTGGGAGAACAACTCCATTTGGCTCACTAACTTCACACACCATCAGGCTTCCAAGCAGCTCTCAAGGAAACTCAGTTTTCACACTCTATGCTTAGTGCCCTTTGAGTGCATTATCTAGGAATGAACCTGGTAGAGCATCCCACACAAACGAATGCTCCACATGCGGGTTTCACATGCCACCAACTCCACATTCACAGGCAACTTCAGCACCACAGCCGTTTTCAGATAGCCCTCAATGCAAAGGCTCTAGACGCAAATAGTTGTGTGAGAGCTAATTCAATCAAGGAAACACTGCATGTTGGTAAAGGGCATATTGAAGAAGAATCAGTCGAGTGGTTCTTGTGGGAGAACAACTCCATTTGGCTCACTAACTTCACACACCATCAGGCTTCCAAGCAGCTCTCAAGGAAACTCAGTTTTCACACTCTATGCTTAGTGCCCTTTGAGTGCATTATCTAGGAATGAACCTGGTAGAGCATCCCACACAAACGAATGCTCCACATGCAGGTTTCACATGCCACCAACTCCACATTCACAGGCAACTTCAGCGCCACAGCCATTTTCAGATAGCCCTCAATGCAAAGGCTCTAGACGCAAATAGTGGTGTGAGAGCTAATTCAATGAAGGAAACACTGCATGTTGGTGAAGGGCATATTGAAGAAGAATCAGCCGAGTGGTTCTTGTGGGAGAACAACTCCATTTGGCTCACTAACTTCACACACCATCAGGCAGTTCTCAAGGAAACTCAGTTTTCACACTCTATGCTTAGTGCCCATTGAGTGCCAAGGACTGAAATGAAGCTGGTGAGCATCCCACACAAACGAATGCTCCACATGCGGGTTTCACATGCCACCAACTCCACATTCACAGGCAACTTCAGCGCCAAAGCCGCTTTTAGATAGCCCTCAATGCAAAGGCTCTAGACGCAAATATTGGTGTGAGAGCTAATTCAATCAAGGAAACACTGCATGTTGGTGAAGGGCATATTGAAGAAGAATCAGCCGAGTGGTTCTTGTGGGAGAACAACTCCATTTGGCTCACTAACTTCACACACCATCAGGCTTCCAAGCAGCTCTCAAGGAAACTCAGTTTTCACACTCTATGCTTAGTGCCCTTTGAGTGTCTAGGACTGATATGAAGCTTGGTGAGCATCCCACACAAACGAATGCTCCACATGCGGGTTTCACATGCCACCAACTCCACATTCACAGGCAACTTCAGCGCCACAGCCGTTTTCAGATAGCCCTCAATGCAAAGGCTCTAGACGCAAATATTGGTGTGAGAGCTAATTCAATCAAGGAAACACTGCATGTTTGTGAAGGGCATATTGAAGAAGAATCAGCCGAGTGGTTCTTGTTTGAAAACAACTCCATTTGGCTCACTAACTTCACACACCATCAGGCTTCCAAGCAGCTCTCAAGGAAACTCAGTTTTCACACTCTATGCTTAGTGCCCTTTGAGTGCATTATCTAGGAATGAACCTGGTAGAGCATCCCACACAAAAGAATGCTCAACATGCGGGTTTCACATGCCACCAACTCCACATTCACAGGCAACTTCAGCGCCACAGCCGTTTTCAGATAGCCCTCAATGCAAAGGCTCTAGACGCAAATAGTGGTGTGAGAGCTAATTCAATCAAGGAAACACTGCATGTTGGTGAAGGGCATATTGAAGAAGAATCAGCCGAGTGGTTCTTGTTTGAGAACAACTCCATTTGGCTCACTAACTTCACACACCATCAGGCTTCCAAGCAGCTCTCAAGGAAACTCAGTTTTCACACTCTATGCTTAGTGCCCTTTGAGTGCCTAGGACTGAAATGAAGCTGGTGAGCATCCCACACAAACGAATGCTCCACATGCGGGTTTCACATGCCACCAACTCCACATTCACAGGCAACTTCAGCGCCACAGCCGTTTTCAGATAGCCCTCAATGCAAAGGCTCTAGACGCAAATAGTGGTGTGAGAGCTAATTCAATCAAGGAAACACTGCATGTTGGTGAAGGGCATATTGAAGAAGAATCAGCCGAGTGGTTCTTGTGGGAGAACAACTCCATTTGGCTCACTAACTTCACACACCATCAGGCTTCCAAGCAGCTCTCAAGGAAACTCAGTTTTCACACTCTATGCTTAGTGCCCTTTGAGTGCATTATCTAGGAATGAACCTGGTAGAGCATCCCACACAAACGAATGCTCCACATGCGGGTTTCACATGCCACCAACTCCACATTCACAGGCAACTTCAGCGCCACAGCCGTTTTCAGATAGCCCTCAATGTAAAGGCTCTAGACGCAAATATTGGTGTGAGAGCTAATTCAATCAAGGAAACACTGCATGTTGGTGAAGGGCATATTGAAGAAGAATCAGCCGAGTGGTTCTTGTGGGAGAACAACTCCATTTGGCTCACTAACTTCACACACCATCAGGCTTCCAAGCAGCTCTCAAGGAAACTCAGTTTTCACACTCTATGCTTAGTGCCCTTTGAGTGCCTAGGACTGAAATGAAGCTTGGTGAGCATCCCACACAAACGAATGCTCCACATGCGGGTTTCACATGCCACCAACTCCACATTCACAGGCAACTTCAGCTCCACAGCCGTTTTCAGATAGCCCTCAATGCAAAGGCTCTAGACGCAAATAGTGGTGTGAGAGCTAATTCAATCAAGCAAACACTGCATGTTGGTGAAGGGCATATTGAAGAAGAATCAGCCGAGTGGTTCTTGTGGGAGAACAACTCCATTTGGCTCACTAACTTCACACACCATCAGGCTTCCAAGCAGCTCTCATGGAAACTCAGTTTTCACACTCTATGCTTAGTGCCCTTTGAGTGCATTATCTAGGAATGAACCTGGTAGAGCATCCCACACAAACGAATGCTCCACATGCGGGTTTCACATGCCACCAACTCCACATTCACAGGCAACTTCAGCGCCACAGCCGTTTTCAGATAGCCCTCAATGCAAAGGCTCTAGACGCAAATAGTGGTGTGAGAGCTAATTCAATCAAGCAAACACTGCATGTTGGTGAAGGGCATATTGAAGAAGAATCAGCCGAGTGGTTCTTGTGGGAGAACAACTCCATTTGGCTCACTAACTTCACACACCATCAGGCTTCCAAGCAGCTCTCAAGGAAACTCAGTTTTCACACTCTATGCTTAGTGCCCTTTGAGTGCATTATCTAGGAATGAACCTGGTAGAGCATCCCACACAAACGAATGCTCCACATGCGGGTTTCACATGCCACCAACTCCACATTCACAGGCAACTTCAGCACCACAGCCGTTTTCAGATAGCCCTCAATGCAAAGGCTCTAGACGCAAATAGTTGTGTGAGAGCTAATTCAATCAAGGAAACACTGCATGTTGGTAAAGGGCATATTGAAGAAGAATCAGCCGAGTGGTTCTTGTGGGAGAACAACTCCATTTGGCTCACTAACTTCACACACCATCAGGCTTCCAAGCAGCTCTCAAGGAAACTCAGTTTTCACACTCTATGCTTAGTGCCCTTTGAGTGCATTATCTAGGAATGAACCTGGTAGAGCATCCCACACAAACGAATGCTCCACATGCAGGTTTCACATGCCACCAACTCCACATTCACAGGCAACTTCAGCGCCACAGCCATTTTCAGATAGCCCTCAATGCAAAGGCTCTAGACGCAAATAGTGGTGTGAGAGCTAATTCAATGAAGGAAACACTGCATGTTGGTGAAGGGCATATTGAAGAAGAATCAGCCGAGTGGTTCTTGTGGGAGAACAACTCCATTTGGCTCACTAACTTCACACACCATCAGGCAGTTCTCAAGGAAACTCAGTTTTCACACTCTATGCTTAGTGCCCATTGAGTGCCAAGGACTGAAATGAAGCTGGTGAGCATCCCACACAAACGAATGCTCCACATGCGGGTTTCACATGCCACCAACTCCACATTCACAGGCAACTTCAGCGCCAAAGCCGCTTTTAGATAGCCCTCAATGCAAAGGCTCTAGACGCAAATATTGGTGTGAGAGCTAATTCAATCAAGGAAACACTGCATGTTGGTGAAGGGCATATTGAAGAAGAATCAGCCGAGTGGTTCTTGTGGGAGAACAACTCCATTTGGCTCACTAACTTCACACACCATCAGGCTTCCAAGCAGCTCTCAAGGAAACTCAGTTTTCACACTCTATGCTTAGTGCCCTTTGAGTGTCTAGGACTGATATGAAGCTTGGTGAGCATCCCACACAAACGAATGCTCCACATGCGGGTTTCACATGCCACCAACTCCACATTCACAGGCAACTTCAGCGCCACAGCCGTTTTCAGATAGCCCTCAATGCAAAGGCTCTAGACGCAAATATTGGTGTGAGAGCTAATTCAATCAAGGAAACACTGCATGTTGGTGAAGGGCATATTGAAGAAGAATCAGCCGAGTGGTTCTTGTTTGAAAACAACTCCATTTGGCTCACTAACTTCACACACCATCAGGCTTCCAAGCAGCTCTCAAGGAAACTCAGTTTTCACACTCTATGCTTAGTGCCCTTTGAGTGCATTATCTAGGAATGAACCTGGTAGAGCATCCCACACAAACGAATGCTCCACATGCGGGTTTCACATGCCACCAACTCCACATTCACAGGCAACTTCAGCGCCAAAGCCGGTTTCAGATAGCCCTCAATGCAAAGGCTCTAGACGCAAATAGTTGTGTGAGAACTAATTCAATCAAGCAAACACTGCATGTTGGTGAAGGGCATATTGAAGAAGAATCAGCCGAGTGGTTCTTGTGGGAGAACAACTCCATTTGGCTCACTAACTTCACACACCATCAGGCTTCCAAGCAGCTCTCAAGGAAACTCAGTTTTCACACTCTATGCTTAGTGCCCTTTGAGTGCATTATCTAGGAATGAACCTGGTAGAGCATCCCACACAAACGAATGCTCCACATGCGGGTTTCACATGCCACCAACTCCACATTCACAGGCAACTTCAGCACCACAGCCGTTTTCAGATAGCCCTCAATGCAAAGGCTCTAGACGCAAATAGTTGTGTGAGAGCTAATTCAATCAAGGAAACACTGCATGTTGGTAAAGGGCATATTGAAGAAGAATCAGCCGAGTGGTTCTTGTGGGAGAACAACTCCATTTGGCTCACTAACTTCACACACCATCAGGCTTCCAAGCAGCTCTCAAGGAAACTCAGTTTTCACACTCTATGCTTAGTGCCCTTTGAGTGCATTATCTAGGAATGAACCTGGTAGAGCATCCCACACAAACGAATGCTCCACATGCAGGTTTCACATGCCACCAACTCCACATTCACAGGCAACTTCAGCGCCACAGCCATTTTCAGATAGCCCTCAATGCAAAGGCTCTAGACGCAAATAGTGGTGTGAGAGCTAATTCAATGAAGGAAACACTGCATGTTGGTGAAGGGCATATTGAAGAAGAATCAGCCGAGTGGTTCTTGTGGGAGAACAACTCCATTTGGCTCACTAACTTCACACACCATCAGGCAGTTCTCAAGGAAACTCAGTTTTCACACTCTATGCTTAGTGCCCATTGAGTGCCAAGGACTGAAATGAAGCTGGTGAGCATCCCACACAAACGAATGCTCCACATGCGGGTTTCACATGCCACCAACTCCACATTCACAGGCAACTTCAGCGCCAAAGCCGCTTTTAGATAGCCCTCAATGCAAAGGCTCTAGACGCAAATATTGGTGTGAGAGCTAATTCAATCAAGGAAACACTGCATGTTGGTGAAGGGCATATTGAAGAAGAATCAGCCGAGTGGTTCTTGTGGGAGAACAACTCCATTTGGCTCACTAACTTCACACACCATCAGGCTTCCAAGCAGCTCTCAAGGAAACTCAGTTTTCACACTCTATGCTTAGTGCCCTTTGAGTGTCTAGGACTGATATGAAGCTTGGTGAGCATCCCACACAAACGAATGCTCCACATGCGGGTTTCACATGCCACCAACTCCACATTCACAGGCAACTTCAGCGCCACAGCCGTTTTCAGATAGCCCTCAATGCAAAGGCTCTAGACGCAAATATTGGCGTGAGAGCTAATTCAATCAAGGAAACACTGCATGTTGGTGAAGGGCATATTGAAGAAGAATCAGCCGAGTGGTTCTTGTTTGAAAACAACTCCATTTGGCTCACTAACTTCACACACCATCAGGCTTCCAAGCAGCTCTCAAGGAAACTCAGTTTTCACACTCTATGCTTAGTGCCCTTTGAGTGCATTATCTAGGAATGAACCTGGTAGAGCATCCCACACAAACGAATGCTCCACATGCGGGTTTCACATGCCACCAACTCCACATTCACAGGCAACTTCAGCGCCACAGCCGTTTTCAGATAGCCCTCAATGCAAAGGCTCTAGACGCAAATAGTTGTGTGAGAGCTAATTCAATCAAGCAAACACTGCATGTTGGTGAAGGGCATATTGAAGAAGAATCAGCCGAGTGGTTCTTGTGGGAGAACAACTCCATTTGGCTCACTAACTTCACACACCATCAGGCTTTCAAGCAGCTCTCAAGGAAACTCAGTTTTCACACTCTATGCTTAGTGCCCTTTGAGTGCATTATCTAGGAATGAACCTGGTAGAGCATCCCACACAAAAGAATGCTCCACATGCGGGTTTCACATGCCACCAACTCCACATTCACAGGCAACTTCAGCGCCACAGCCGTTTTCAGATAGCCCTCAATGCAAAGGCTCTAGACGCAAATAGTGGTGTGAGAGCTAATTCAATCAAGGAAACACTGCATGTTGGTGAAGGGCATATTGAAGAAGAATCAGCCGAGTGGTTCTTGTTTGAGAACAACTCCATTTGGCTCACTAACTTCACACACCATCAGGCTTCCAAGCAGCTCTCAAGGAAACTCAGTTTTCACACTCTATGCTTAGTGCCCTTTGAGTGCCTAGGACTGAAATGAAGCTGGTGAGCATCCCACACAAACGAATGCTCCACATGCGGGTTTCACATGCCACCAACTCCACATTCACAGGCAACTTCAGCGCCACAGCCGTTTTCAGATAGCCCTCAATGCAAAGGCTCTAGACGCAAATAGTGGTGTGAGAGCTAATTCAATCAAGGAAACACTGCATGTTGGTGAAGGGCATATTGAAGAAGAATCAGCCGAGTGGTTCTTGTGGGAGAACAACTCCATTTGGCTCACTAACTTCACACACCATCAGGCTTCCAAGCAGCTCTCAAGGAAACTCAGTTTTCACACTCTATGCTTAGTGCCCTTTGAGTGCATTATCTAGGAATGAACCTGGTAGAGCATCCCACACAAACGAATGCTCCACATGCAGGTTTCACATGCCACCAACTCCACATTCACAGGCAACTTCAGCGCCACAGCCGTTTTCAGATAGCCCTCAATGTAAAGGCTCTAGATGCAAATATTGGTGTGAGAGCTAATTCAATCAAGGAAACACTGCATGTTGGTGAAGGGCATATTGAAGAAGAATCAGCCGAGTGGTTCTTGTGGGAGAACAACTCCATTTGGTTCACTAACTTCACACACCATCAGGCTTCCAAGCAGCTCTCAAGCAAACTCAGTTTTCACGCTCTATGCTTAGTGCCCTTTGAGTGCCTAGGACTGAAATGAAGCTTGGTGAGCATCCCACACAAACGAATGCTCCACATTCGGGTTTCACATGCCACCAACTCCACATTCACAGGCAACTTCAGCTCCACAGCCGTTTTCAGATAGCCCTCAATGCAAAGGCTCTAGACGCAAATAGTGGTGTGAGAGCTAATTCAATCAAGCAAACACTGCATGTTGGTGAAGGGCATATTGAAGAAGAATCAGCCGAGTGGTTCTTGTGGGAGAACAACTCCATTTGGCTCACTAACTTCACACACCATCAGGCTTCCAAGCAGCTCTCAAGGAAACTCAGTTTTCACACTCTATGCTTAGTGCCCTTTGAGTGCATTATCTAGGAATGAACCTGGTAGAGCATCCCACACAAACGAATGCTCCACATGCGGGTTTCACATGCCACCAACTCCACATTCACAGGCAACTTCAGCGCCACAGCCGTTTTCAGATAGCCCTCAATGCAAAGGCTCTAGACGCAAATAGTGGTGTGAGAGCTAATTCAATCAAGCAAACACTGCATGTTGGTGAAGGGCATATTGAAGAAGAATCAGCCGAGTGGTTCTTGTTTGAGAACAACTCCATTTGGCTCACTAACTTCACACACCATCAGGCTTCCAAGCAGCTCTCAAGGAAACTCAGTTTTCACACTCTATGCTTAGTGCCCTTTGAGTGCATTATCTAGGAATGAACCTGGTAGAGCATCCCACACAAACGAATGCTCCACATGCGGGTTTCACATGCCACCAACTCCACATTCACAGGCAACTTCAGCACCACAGCCGTTTTCAGATAGCCCTCAATGCAAAGGCTCTAGACGCAAATAGTTGTGTGAGAACTAATTCAATCAAGGAAACACTGCATGTTGGTAAAGGGCATATTGAAGAAGAATCAGCCGAGTGGTTCTTGTGGGAGAACAACTCCATTTGGCTCACTAACTTCACACACCATCAGGCTTCCAAGCAGCTCTCAAGGAAACTCAGTTTTAACACTCTATGCTTAGTGCCCTTTGAGTGCATTATCTAGAAATGAACCTGGTAGAGCATCCCACACAAACGAATGCTCCACATGCAGGTTTCACATGCCACCAACTCCACATTCACAGGCAACTTCAGCGCCACAGCCATTTTCAGATAGCCCTCAATGCAAAGGCTCTAGACGCAAATAGTGGTCTGAGAGCTAATTCAATCAAGGAAACACTGCATGTTGGTGAAGGGCATATTGAAGAAGAATCAGCCGAGTGGTTCTTGTGGGAGAACAACTCCATTTGGCTCACTAACTTCACACACCATCAGGCAGCTCTCAAGGAAACTCAGTTTTCACACTCTATGCTTAGTGCCCTTTGAGTGCCTAGGACTGAAATGAAGCTGGTGAGCATCCCACACAAACGAATGCTCCACATGCGGGTTTCACATGCCACCAACTCCACATTCACAGGCAACTTCAGCGCCACAGCCGTTTTCAGATAGCCCTCAATGCAAAGGCTCTAGATGCAAATAGTGGTGTGAGAGCTAATTCAATCAAGGAAACACTGCATGTTGGTGAAGGGCATATTGAAGAAGAATCAGCCGAGTGGTTCTTGTGGGAGAACAACTCCATTTGGCTCACTAACTTCACACACCATCAGGCTTCCAAGCAGCTCTCAAGGAAACTCAGTTTTCACACTCTATGCTTAGTGCCCTTTGAGTGCATTATCTAGGAATGAACCTGGTAGAGCATCCCACACAAACGAATGCTCCACATGCGGGTTTCACATGCCACCAACTCCACATTCACAGGCAACTTCAGCGCCAAAGCCGTTTTCAGATAGCCCTCAATGCAAAGGCTCTAGACGCAAATAGCGGTGTGAGAGCTAATTCAATCAAGGAAGCTCTGCATGTTGGTGAAGGGCATATTGAAGAAGAATCAGCCGAGTGGTTCTTGTTTGAGAACAACTCCATTTGGCTCACTAACTTCACACACCATCAGGCTTCCAAGCAGCTCTCAAGGAAACTCAGTTTTCACACTCTATGCTTAGTGCCCTTTGAGTGCATTATCTAGGAATGAACCTGGTAGAGCATCCCACACAAAAGAATGCTCCACATGCGGGTTTCACATGCCACCAACTCCACATTCACAGGCAACTTCAGCGCCACAGCCGTTTTCAGATAGCCCTCAATGCAAAGGCTCTAGACGCAAATAGTGGTGTGAGAGCTAATTCAATCAAGGAAACACTGCATGTTGGTGAAGGGCATATTGAAGAAGAATCAGCCGAGTGGTTCTTGTGGGAGAACAACTCCATTTGGCTCACTAACTTCACACACCATCAGGCTTCCAAGCAGCTCTCAAGGAAACTCAGTTTTCACACTCTATGCTTAGTGCCCTTTGAGTGCATTATCTAGGAATGAACCTGGTAGAGCATCCCACACAAACGAATGCTCCACATGCGGGTTTCACATGCCACCAACTCCACATTCACAGGCAACTTCAGCGCCACAGCCGTTTTCAGATAGCCCTCAATGCAAAGGCTCTAGACGCAAATATTGGTGTGAGAGCTAATTCAATCAAGGAAGCTCTGCATGTTGGTGAAGGGCATATTGAAGAAGAATCAGCCGAGTGGTTCTTGTGGGAGAACAACTCCATTTGGCTCACTAACTTCACACACCATCAGGCTTCCAAGCAGCTCTCAAGGAAACTCAGTTTTCACACTCTATGCTTAGTGCCCTTTGAGTGCATTATCTAGGAATGAACCTGGTAGAGCATCGCACACAAACGAATGCTCCACATGCGGGTTTCACATGCCACCAACTCCACATTCACAGGCAACTTCAGCGCCACAGCCGTTTTCAGATAGCCCTCAATGCAAAGGCTCTAGACGCAAATAGTGGTGTGAGAGCTAATTCAATCAAGGAAACACTGCATGTTGGTGAAGGGCATATTGAAGAAGAATCAGCCGAGTGGTTCTTGTGGGAGAACAACTCCATTTGGCTCACTAACTTCACACACCATCAGGCAGCTCTCAAGGAAACTCAGTTTTCACACTCTATGCTTAGTGCCCTTTGAGTGCCTAGGACTGAAATGAAGCTGGTGAGCATCCCACACAAACGAATGCTCCACATGCGGGTTTCACATGCCACCAACTCCACATTCACAGGCAACTTCAGCGCCACAGCCGTTTTCAGATAGCCCTCAATGCAAAGGCTCTAGATGCAAATAGTGGTGTGAGAGCTAATTCAATCAAGGAAACACTGCATGTTGGTGAAGGGCATATTGAAGAAGAATCAGCCGAGTGGTTCTTGTGGGAGAACAACTCCATTTGGCTCACTAACTTCACACACCATCAGGCTTCCAAGCAGCTCTCAAGGAAACTCAGTTTTCACACTCTATGCTTAGTGCCCTTTGAGTGCATTATCTAGGAATGAACCTGGTAGAGCATCCCACACAAACGAATGCTCCACATGCGGGTTTCACATGCCACCAACTCCACATTCACAGGCAACTTCAGCGCCAAAGCCGTTTTCAGATAGCCCTCAATGCAAAGGCTCTAGACGCAAATAGCGGTGTGAGAGCTAATTCAATCAAGGAAGCTCTGCATGTTGGTGAAGGGCATATTGAAGAAGAATCAGCCGAGTGGTTCTTGTTTGAGAACAACTCCATTTGGCTCACTAACTTCACACACCATCAGGCTTCCAAGCAGCTCTCAAGGAAACTCAGTTTTCACACTCTATGCTTAGTGCCCTTTGAGTGCATTATCTAGGAATGAACCTGGTAGAGCATCCCACACAAAAGAATGCTCCACATGCGGGTTTCACATGCCACCAACTCCACATTCACAGGCAACTTCAGCGCCACAGCCGTTTTCAGATAGCCCTCAATGCAAAGGCTCTAGACGCAAATAGTGGTGTGAGAGCTAATTCAATCAAGGAAACACTGCATGTTGGTGAAGGGCATATTGAAGAAGAATCAGCCGAGTGGTTCTTGTGGGAGAACAACTCCATTTGGCTCACTAACTTCACACACCATCAGGCTTCCAAGCAGCTCTCAAGGAAACTCAGTTTTCACACTCTATGCTTAGTGCCCTTTGAGTGCATTATCTAGGAATGAACCTGGTAGAGCATCCCACACAAACGAATGCTCCACATGCGGGTTTCACATGCCACCAACTCCACATTCACAGGCAACTTCAGCGCCACAGCCGTTTTCAGATAGCCCTCAATGCAAAGGCTCTAGACGCAAATATTGGTGTGAGAGCTAATTCAATCAAGGAAGCTCTGCATGTTGGTGAAGGGCATATTGAAGAAGAATCAGCCGAGTGGTTCTTGTGGGAGAACAACTCCATTTGGCTCACTAACTTCACACACCATCAGGCTTCCAAGCAGCTCTCAAGGAAACTCAGTTTTCACACTCTATGCTTAGTGCCCTTTGAGTGCATTATCTAGGAATGAACCTGGTAGAGCATCGCACACAAACGAATGCTCCACATGCGGGTTTCACATGCCACCAACTCCACATTCACAGGCAACTTCAGCGCCACAGCCGTTTTCAGATAGCCCTCAATGCAAAGGCTCTAGACGCAAATAGTGGTGTGAGAGCTAATTCAATCAAGGAAACACTGCATGTTGGTGAAGGGCATATTGAAGAAGAATCAGCCGAGTGGTTCTTGTGGGAGAACAACTCCATTTGGCTCACTAACTTCACACACCATCAGGCTTCCAAGCAGCTCTCAAGGAAACTCAGTTTTCACACTCTATGCTTAGTGTCCTTTGAGTGCATTATCTAGGAATGAACCTGGGAGAGCATCCCACACAAAAGAATGCTCCACATGCGGGTTTCACATGCCACCAACTCCACATTCACAGGCAACTTCAGCGCCACAGCCGTTTTCAGATAGCCCTCAATGCAAAGGCTCTAGACACAAATAGTGGTGTGAGAGCTAATTCAATCAAGGAAACACTGCATGTTGGTGAAGGGCATATTGAAGAAGAATCAGCCGAGTGGTTCTTGTGGGAGAACAACTCCATTTGGCTCACTAACTTCACACACCATCAGGCTTCCAAGCAGCTCTCAAGGAAACTCAGTTTTCACACTCTATGCTTAGTGCCCTTTGAGTGCATTATCTAGGAATGAACCTGGTAGAGCATCCCACACAAACGAATGCTCCACATGCGGGTTTCACATGCCACCAACTCCACATTCACAGGCAACTTCAGCACCACAGCCGTTTTCAGATAGCCCTCAATGCAAAGGCTCTAGACGCAAATAGTTGTGTGAGAACTAATTCAATCAAGGAAACACTGCATGTTGGTAAAGGGCATATTGAAGAAGAATCAGCCGAGTGGTTCTTGTGGGAGAACAACTCCATTTGGCTCACTAACTTCACACACCATCAGGCTTCCAAGCAGCTCTCAAGGAAACTCAGTTTTCACACTCTATGCTTAGTGCCCTTTGAGTGCATTATCTAGGAATGAACCTGGTAGAGCATCCCACACAAACGAATGCTCCACATGCAGGTTTCACATGCCACCAACTCCACATTCACAGGCAACTTCAGCGCCACAGCCATTTTCAGATAGCCCTCAATGCAAAGGATCTAGACGCAAATAGTGGTGTGAGAGCTAATTCAATCAAGGAAACACTGCATGTTGGTGAAGGGCATATTGAAGAAGAATCAGCCGAGTGGTTCTTGTGGGAGAACAACTCAATTTTGGCTCACTAACTTCACACACCATCAGGCTTCCAAGCAGCTCTCAAGGAAACTCAGTTTTCACACTCTATGCTTAGTGCCCTTTGAGTGCCTAGGACTGAAATGAAGCTGGTGAGCATCCCACACAAACGAATGCTCCACATGCGGGTTTCACATGCCACCAACTCCACATTCACAGGCAACTTCAGCGCCACAGCCGTTTTCAGATAGCCCTCAATGCAAAGGCTCTAGACGCAAATAGTGGTGTGAGAGCTAATTCAATCAAGGAAACACTGCATGTTGGTGAAGGGCATATTGAAGAAGAATCAGCCGAGTGGTTCTTGTGGGAGAACAACTCCATTTGGCTCACTAACTTCACACACCATCAGGCTTCCAAGCAGCTCTCAAGGAAACTCAGTTTTCACACTCTATGCTTAGTGCCCTTTGAGTGCATTATCTAGGAATGAACCTGGTAGAGCATCCCACACAAACGAATGCTCCACATGCGGGTTTCACATGCCACCAACTCCACATTCACAGGCAACTTCAGCGCCACAGCCGTTTTCAGATAGCCCTCAATGCAAAGGCTCTAGACGCAAATAGCGGTGTGAGAGCTAATTCAATCAAGGAAGCTCTGCATGTTGGTGAAGGGCATATTGAAGAAGAATCAGCCGAGTGGTTCTTGTTTGAGAACAACTCCATTTGGCTCACTAACTTCACACACCATCAGGCTTCCAAGCAGCTCTCAAGGAAACTCAGTTTTCACACTCTATGCTTAGTGCCCTTTGAGTGCATTATCTAGGAATGAACCTGGTAGAGCATCCCACACAAAAGAATGCTCCACATGCGGGTTTCACATGCCACCAACTCCACATTCACAGGCAACTTCAGCGCCACAGCCGTTTTCAGATAGCCCTCAATGCAAAGGCTCTAGACGCAAATAGTGGTGTGAGAGCTAATTCAATCAAGGAAACACTGCATGTTGGTGAAGGGCATATTGAAGAAGAATCAGCCGAGTGGTTCTTGTGGGAGAACAACTCCATTTGGCTCACTAACTTCACACACCATCAGGCTTCCAAGCAGCTCTCAAGGAAACTCAGTTTTCACACTCTATGCTTAGTGCCCTTTGAGTGCATTATCTAGGAATGAACCTGGTAGAGCATCCCACACAAACGAATGCTCCACATGCGGGTTTCACATGCCACCAACTCCACATTCACAGGCAACTTCAGCGCCACAGCCGTTTTCAGATAGCCCTCAATGCAAAGGCTCTAGACGCAAATAGTGGTGTGAGAGCTAATTCAATCAAGGAAACACTGCATGTTGGTGAAGGGCATATTGAAGAAGAATCAGCCGAGTGGTTCTTGTGGGAGAACAACTCCATTTGGCTCACTAACTTCACACACCATCAGGCTTCCAAGCAGCTCTCAAGGAAACTCAGTTTTCACACTCTATGCTTAGTGTCCTTTGAGTGCATTATCTAGGAATGAACCTGGGAGAGCATCCCACACAAAAGAATGCTCCACATGCGGGTTTCACATGCCACCAACTCCACATTCACAGGCAACTTCAGCGCCACAGCCGTTTTCAGATAGCCCTCAATGCAAAGGCTCTAGACACAAATAGTGGTGTGAGAGCTAATTCAATCAAGGAAACACTGCATGTTGGTGAAGGGCATATTGAAGAAGAATCAGCCGAGTGGTTCTTGTTTGAGAACAACTCCATTTGGCTCACTAACTTCACACACCATCAGGCTTCCAAGCAGCTCTCAAGGAAACTCAGTTTTCACACTCTATGCTTAGTGCCCTTTGAGTGCATTATCTAGGAATGAACCTGGTAGAGCATCCCACACAAACGAATGCTCCACATGCAGGTTTCACATGCCACCAACTCCACATTCACAGGCAACTTCAGCGCCACAGCCATTTTCAGATAGCCCTCAATGCAAAGGCTCTAGACGCAAATAGTTGTGTGAGAACTAATTCAATCAAGGAAACACTGCATGTTGGTAAAGGGCATATTGAAGAAGAATCAGCCGAGTGGTTCTTGTGGGAGAACAACTCCATTTGGCTCACTAACTTCACACACCATCAGGCTTCCAAGCAGCTCTCAAGGAAACTCAGTTTTCACACTCTATGCTTAGTGCCCTTTGAGTGCATTATCTAGGAATGAACCTGGTAGAGCATCCCACACAAACGAATGCTCCACATGCAGGTTTCACATGCCACCAACTCCACATTCACAGGCAACTTCAGCGCCACAGCCATTTTCAGATAGCCCTCAATGCAAAGGCTCTAGACGCAAATAGTGGTGTGAGAGCTAATTCAATCAAGGAAACACTGCATGTTGGTGAAGGGCATATTGAAGAAGAATCAGCCGAGTGGTTCTTGTTTGAGAACAACTCCATTTGGCTCACTAACTTCACACACCATCAGGCTTCCAAGCAGCTCTCAAGGAAACTCAGTTTTCACACTCTATGCTTAGTGCCCTTTGAGTGCATTATCTAGGAATGAACCTGGTAGAGCATCGCACACAAACGAATGCTCCACATGCGGGTTTCACATGCCACCAACTCCACATTCACAGGCAACTTCAGCGCCACAGCCGTTTTCAGATAGCCCTCAATGCAAAGGCTCTAGACGCAAATAGTGGTGTGAGAGCTAATTCAATCAAGGAAACACTGCATGTTGGTGAAGGGCATATTGAAGAAGAATCAGCCGAGTGGTTCTTGTGGGAGAACAACTCCATTTGGCTCACTAACTTCACACACCATCAGGCTTCCAAGCAGCTCTCAAGGAAACTCAGTTTTCACACTCTATGCTTAGTGTCCTTTGAGTGCATTATCTAGGAATGAACCTGGGAGAGCATCCCACACAAAAGAATGCTCCACATGCGGGTTTCACATGCCACCAACTCCACATTCACAGGCAACTTCAGCGCCACAGCCGTTTTCAGATAGCCCTCAATGCAAAGGCTCTAGACACAAATAGTGGTGTGAGAGCTAATTCAATCAAGGAAACACTGCATGTTGGTGAAGGGCATATTGAAGAAGAATCAGCCGAGTGGTTCTTGTTTGAGAACAACTCCATTTGGCTCACTAACTTCACACACCATCAGGCTTCCAAGCAGCTCTCAAGGAAACTCAGTTTTCACACTCTATGCTTAGTGCCCTTTGAGTGCATTATCTAGGAATGAACCTGGTAGAGCATCCCACACAAACGAATGCTCCACATGCGGGTTTCACATGCCACCAACTCCACATTCACAGGCAACTTCAGCACCACAGCCGTTTTCAGATAGCCCTCAATGCAAAGGCTCTAGACGCAAATAGTTGTGTGAGAACTAATTCAATCAAGGAAACACTGCATGTTGGTAAAGGGCATATTGAAGAAGAATCAGCCGAGTGGTTCTTGTGGGAGAACAACTCCATTTGGCTCACTAACTTCACACACCATCAGGCTTCCAAGCAGCTCTCAAGGAAACTCAGTTTTCACACTCTATGCTTAGTGCCCTTTGAGTGCATTATCTAGGAATGAACCTGGTAGAGCATCCCACACAAACGAATGCTCCACATGCAGGTTTCACATGCCACCAACTCCACATTCACAGGCAACTTCAGCGCCACAGCCATTTTCAGATAGCCCTCAATGCAAAGGCTCTAGACGCAAATAGTGGTGTGAGAGCTAATTCAATCAAGGAAACACTGCATGTTGGTGAAGGGCATATTGAAGAAGAATCAGCCGAGTGGTTCTTGTGGGAGAACAACTCCATTTGGCTCACTAACTTCACACACCATCAGGCTTCCAAGCAGCTCTCAAGGAAACTCAGTTTTCACACTCTATGCTTAGTGCCCTTTGAGTGCCTAGGACTGAAATGAAGCTGGTGAGCATCCCACACAAACGAATGCTCCACATGCGGGTTTCACATGCCACCAACTCCACATTCACAGGCAACTTCAGCGCCACAGCCGTTTTCAGATAGCCCTCAATGCAAAGGCTCTAGACGCAAATATTGGTGTGAGAGCTAATTCAATCAAGCAAACACTGCATGTTGGTGAAGGGCATATTGAAGAAGAATCAGCCGAGTGGTTCTTGTGGGAGAACAACTCCATTTGGCTCACTAACTTCACACACCATCAGGCTTCCAAGCAGCTCTCAAGGAAACTCAGTTTTCACACTCTATGCTTAGTGCCCTTTGAGTGCATTATCTAGGAATGAACCTGGTAGAGCATCCCACACAAACGAATGCTCCACATGCGGGTTTCACATGCCACCAACTCCACATTCACAGGCAACTTCAGCGCCACAGCCGTTTTCAGATAGCCCTCAATGCAAAGGCTCTAGACGCAAATAGTGGTGTGAGAGCTAATTCAATCAAGGAAACACTGCATGTTGGTGAAGGGCATATTGAAGAAGAATCAGCCGAGTGGTTCTTGTTTGAGAACAACTCCATTTGGCTCACTAACTTCACACACCATCAGGCTTCCAAGCAGCTCTCAAGGAAACTCAGTTTTCACACTCTATGCTTAGTGCCCTTTGAGTGCATTATCTAGGAATGAACCTGGTAGAGCATCCCACACAAACGAATGCTCCACATGCGGGTTTCACATGCCACCAACTCCACATTCACAGGCAACTTCAGCACCACAGCCGTTTTCAGATAGCCCTCAATGCAAAGGCTCTAGACGCAAATAGTTGTGTGAGAACTAATTCAATCAAGGAAACACTGCATGTTGGTAAAGGGCATATTGAAGAAGAATCAGCCGAGTGGTTCTTGTGGGAGAACAACTCCATTTGGCTCACTAACTTCACACACCATCAGGCTTCCAAGCAGCTCTCAAGGAAACTCAGTTTTCACACTCTATGCTTAGTGCCCTTTGAGTGCATTATCTAGGAATGAACCTGGTAGAGCATCCCACACAAACGAATGCTCCACATGCAGGTTTCACATGCCACCAACTCCACATTCACAGGCAACTTCAGCGCCACAGCCATTTTCAGATAGCCCTCAATGCAAAGGCTCTAGACGCAAATAGTGGTGTGAGAGCTAATTCAATCAAGGAAACACTGCATGTTGGTGAAGGGCATATTGAAGAAGAATCAGCCGAGTGGTTCTTGTGGGAGAACAACTCCATTTGGCTCACTAACTTCACACACCATCAGGCTTCCAAGCAGCTCTCAAGGAAACTCAGTTTTCACACTCTATGCTTAGTGCCCTTTGAGTGCCTAGGACTGAAATGAAGCTGGTGAGCATCCCACACAAACGAATGCTCCACATGCGGGTTTCACATGCCACCAACTCCACATTCACAGGCAACTTCAGCGCCACAGCCGTTTTCAGATAGCCCTCAATGCAAAGGCTCTAGACGCAAATAGTGGTGTGAGAGCTAATTCAATCAAGCAAACACTGCATGTTGGTGAAGGGCATATTGAAGAAGAATCAGCCGAGTGGTTCTTGTGGGAGAACAACTCCATTTGGCTCACTAACTTCACACACCATCAGGCTTCCAAGCAGCTCTCAAGGAAACTCAGTTTTCACACTCTATGCTTAGTGCCCTTTGAGTGCATTATCTAGGAATGAACCTTGTAGAGCATCCCACACAAACGAATGCTCCACATGCGGGTTTCACATGCCACCAGCTCCACATTCACAGGCAACTTCAGCGCCAAAGCCGTTTTCAGATAGCCCTCAATGCAAAGGCTCTAGACGCAAATATTGGTGTGAGAGCTAATTCAATCAAGGAAACACTGCATGTTGGTGAAGGGCACATTGAAGAAGAATCAGCCGAGTGGTTCTTGTTTGAGAACAACTCCATTTGGCTCACTAACTTCACACACCATCAGGCTTCCAAGCAGCTCTCTAGGAAACTCAGTTTTCACACTCTATGCTTAGTGCCCTTTGAGTACCTAGGACTGAAATGAAGCTTGGTGAGCATCCCACACAAACGAATTCTCCACATGCGGGTTTCACATGCCACCAACTCCACATTCACAGGCAACTTCAGCGCCACAGCCGTTTTCAGATAGACCTCAATCCAATGGCTCTAGACGCAAATAGTGGTGTGAGAGCTAATTCAATCAAGCAAACACTGCATGTTGGTGAAGGGCATATTGAAGAAGAATCAGCCGAGTGGTTCTTGTGGGAGAACAACTCCATTTGGCTCACTAACTTCACACACCATCAGGCTTCCAAGCAGCTCTCAAGGAAACTCAGTTTTCACACTCTATGCTTACTGCCCTTTGAGTGCCTAGGACGGAATTGAAGCTTGGTGAGCATCCCACACAAACGAATGCTCCACATGCGGGTTTCACATGCCACCAACTCCACATTCACAGGCAACTTCAGCGCCAAAGGCTTTTTCAGATAGCCCTCAATGCAAAGGCTCTAGACGCAAATATTGGTGTGAGAGCTAATTCAATCAAGGAAACACTGCATGTTGGTGAAGGGCATATTGAAGAAGAATCAGCCGAGTGGTTCTTGTGGGAGAACAACTCCATTTGGCTCACTAACTTCACACACCATCAGGCTTCCAAGCAGCTCTCAAGGAAACTCAGTTTTCACACTCTATGCTTAGTGCCCTTTGAGTGCATTATCTAGGAATGAACCTGGTAGAGCATCCCACACAAACGAATGCTCCACATGCTGGTTTCACATGCCACCAACTCCACATTCACAGGCAACTTCAGCGCCACAGCTGTTTTCAGATAGCCCTCAATGCAAAGGCTCTAGACGCAAATAGTGGTGTGAGAGCTAATTCAATCAAGCAAACACTGCATGTTGGTGAAGGGCATATTGAAGAAGAATCAGCCGAGTGGTTCTTGTGGGAGAACAACTCCATTTGGCTCACTAACTTCACACACCATCCGGCTTCCAAGCAGCTCTCAAGGAAACTCAGTTTTCACACTCTATGCTTAGTGCCCTTTGAGTGCATTATCTAGGAATGAACCTGGTAGAGCATCCCACACAAACGAATGCTCCACATGCGGGTTTCACATGCCACCAACTCCACATTCACAGGCAACTTCAGCGCCAAAGCCGTTTTCAGATAGCCCTCAATGCAAAGGCTCTAGACGCAAATAGTGGTGTGAGAGCTAATTCAATCAAGGAAACACTGCATGTTGGTGAAGGGCATATTGAAGAAGAATCAGCCGAGTGGTTCTTGTGGGAGAACAACTCCATTTGGCTCACTAACTTCACACACCATCAGGCTTCCAAGCAGCTCTCAAGGAAACTCAGTTTTCACACTCTATGCTTAGTGCCCTTTGAGTGCCTAGGACTGAAATGAGGCTGGTGAGCATCCCACACAAACGAATGCTCCACATGCAGGTTTCACATGCCACCAACTCCACATTCACAGGCAACTTCAGCGCCACAGCCATTTTCAGATAGCCCTCAATGCAAAGGCTCTAGACGCAAATAGTGGTGTGAGAGCTAATTCAATCAAGGAAACACTGCATGTTGGTGAAGGGCATATTGAAGAAGAATCAGCCGAGTGGTTCTTGTTTGAGAACAACTCCATTTGGCTCACTAACTTCACACACCATCAGGCTTCCAAGCAGCTCTCAAGGAAACTCAGTTTTCACACTCTATGCTTAGTGCCCTTTGAGTGCATTATCTAGGAATGAACCTGGTAGAGCATCGCACACAAACGAATGCTCCACATGCGGGTTTCACATGCCACCAACTCCACATTCACAGGCAACTTCAGCGCCACAGCCGTTTTCAGATAGCCCTCAATGCAAAGGCTCTAGACGCAAATAGTGGTGTGAGAGCTAATTCAATCAAGGAAACACTGCATGTTGGTGAAGGGCATATTGAAGAAGAATCAGCCGAGTGGTTCTTGTGGGAGAACAACTCCATTTGGCTCACTAACTTCACACACCATCAGGCTTCCAAGCAGCTCTCAAGGAAACTCAGTTTTCACACTCTATGCTTAGTGCCCTTTGAGTGCATTATCTAGGAATGAACCTGGGAGAGCATCCCACACAAAAGAATGCTCCACATGCGGGTTTCACATGCCACCAACTCCACATTCACAGGCAACTTCAGCGCCACAGCCGTTTTCAGATAGCCCTCAATGCAAAGGCTCTAGATGCAAATATTGGTGTGAGAGCTAATTCAATCAAGGAAACACTGCATGTTGGTGAAGGGCATATTGAAGAAGAATCAGCCGAGTGGTTCTTGTTTGAGAACAACTCCATTTGGCTCACTAACTTCACACACCATCAGGCTTCCAAGCAGCTCTCAAGGAAACTCAGTTTTCACACTCTATGCTTAGTGCCCTTTGAGTGCCTAGGACTGAAACGAAGCTGGTGAGCATCCCACACAAACGAATGCTCCACATGCGGGTTTCACATGCCACCAACTCCACATTCACAGGCAACTTCAGCGCCACAGCCGTTTTCAGATAGCCCTCAATGCAAAGGCTCTAGACGCAAATAGTGGTGTGAGAACTAATTCAATCAAGAAAACACTGCATGTTGGTGAAGGGCATATTGAAAAAGAATCAGCCGAGTGGTTCTTGTGGGAGAACAACTCCATTTGGCTCACTAACTTCACACACCATCAGGCTTCCAAGCAGCTCTCAAGGAAACTCAGTTTTCACACTCTATGCTTAGTGCCCTTTGAGTGCATTATCTAGGAATGAACCTGGTAGAGCATCCCACACAAACGAATGCTCCACATGCGGGTTTCACATGCCACCAACTCCACATTCACAGGCAACTTCAGCGCCACAGCTGTTTTCAGATAGCCCTCAATGCAAAGGCTCTAGACGCAAATAGTGGTGTGAGAGCTAATTCAATCAAGCAAACACTGCATGTTGGTGAAGGGCATATTGAAGAAGAATCAGCCGAGTGGTTCTTGTGGGAGAACAACTCCATTTGGCTCACTAACTTCACACACCATCCGGCTTCCAAGCAGCTCTCAAGGAAACTCAGTTTTCACACTCTATGCTTAGTGCCCTTTGAGTGCATTATCTAGGAATGAACCTGGTAGAGCATCCCACACAAACGAATGCTCCACATGCGGGTTTCACATGCCACCAACTCCACATTCACAGGCAACTTCAGCGCCAAAGCCGTTTTCAGATAGCCCTCAATGCAAAGGCTCTAGACGCAAATAGTGGTGTGAGAGCTAATTCAATCAAGGAAACACTGCATGTTGGTGAAGGGCATATTGAAGAAGAATCAGCCGAGTGGTTCTTGTGGGAGAACAACTCCATTTGGCTCACTAACTTCACACACCATCAGGCTTCCAAGCAGCTCTCAAGGAAACTCAGTTTTCACACTCTATGCTTAGTGCCCTTTGAGTGCCTAGGACTGAAATGAAGCTTGGTGAGCATCCCACACAAACGAATGCTCCACATGCGGGTTTCACATGCCACCAACTCCACATTCACAGGCAACTTCAGCTCCACAGCCGTTTTCAGATAGCCCTCAATGCAAAGGCTCTAGACGCAAATAGTGGTGTGAGAGCTAATTCAATCAAGCAAACACTGCATGTTGGTGAAGGGCATATTGAAGAAGAATCAGCCGAGTGGTTCTTGTGGGAGAACAACTCCATTTGGCTCACTAACTTCACACACCATCAGGCTTCCAAGCAGCTCTCAAGGAAACTCAGTTTTAACACTCTATGCTTAGTGCCCTTTGAGTGCATTATCTAGAAATGAACCTGGTAGAGCATCCCACACAAACGAATGCTCCACATGCAGGTTTCACATGCCACCAACTCCACATTCACAGGCAACTTCAGCGCCACAGCCATTTTCAGATAGCCCTCAATGCAAAGGCTCTAGACGCAAATAGTGGTGTGAGAGCTAATTCAATCAAGGAAACACTGCATGTTGGTGAAGGGCATATTGAAGAAGAATCAGCCGAGTGGTTCTTGTGGGAGAACAACTCCATTTGGCTCACTAACTTCACACACCATCAGGCTTCCAAGCAGCTCTCAAGGAAACTCAGTTTTCACACTCTATGCTTAGTGCCCTTTGAGTGCATTATCTAGGAATGAACCTGGTAGAGCATCCCACACAAACGAATGCTCCACATGCGGGTTTCACATGCCACCAACTCCACATTCACAGGCAACTTCAGCACCACAGCCGTTTTCAGATAGCCCTCAATGCAAAGGCTCTAGACGCAAATAGTTGTGTGAGAGCTAATTCAATCAAGGAAACACTGCATGTTGGTAAAGGGCATATTGAAGAAGAATCAGCCGAGTGGTTCTTGTGGGAGAACAACTCCATTTGGCTCACTAACTTCACACACCATCAGGCTTCCAAGCAGCTCTCAAGGAAACTCAGTTTTCACACTCTATGCTTAGTGCCCTTTGAGTGCATTATCTAGGAATGAACCTGGTAGAGCATCCCACACAAACGAATGCTCCACATGCAGGTTTCACATGCCACCAACTCCACATTCACAGGCAACTTCAGCGCCACAGCCATTTTCAGATAGCCCTCAATGCAAAGGCTCTAGACGCAAATAGTGGTGTGAGAGCTAATTCAATCAAGGAAACACTGCATGTTGGTGAAGGGCATATTGAAGAAGAATCAGCCGAGTGGTTCTTGTGGGAGAACAACTCCATTTGGCTCACTAACTTCACACACCATCAGGCAGTTCTCAAGGAAACTCAGTTTTCACACTCTATGCTTAGTGCCCATTGAGTGCCAAGGACTGAAATGAAGCTGGTGAGCATCCCACACAAACGAATGCTCCACATGCGGGTTTCACATGCCACCAACTCCACATTCACAGGCAACTTCAGCGCCAAAGCCGCTTTTAGATAGCCCTCAATGCAAAGGCTCTAGACGCAAATATTGGTGTGAGAGCTAATTCAATCAAGGAAACACTGCATGTTGGTGAAGGGCATATTGAAGAAGAATCAGCCGAGTGGTTCTTGTGGGAGAACAACTCCATTTGGCTCACTAACTTCACACACCATCAGGCTTCCAAGCAGCTCTCAAGGAAACTCAGTTTTCACACTCTATGCTTAGTGCCCTTTGAGTGTCTAGGACTGATATGAAGCTTGGTGAGCATCCCACACAAACGAATGCTCCACATGCGGGTTTCACATGCCACCAACTCCACATTCACAGGCAACTTCAGCGCCACAGCCGTTTTCAGATAGCCCTCAATGCAAAGGCTCTAGACGCAAATATTGGTGTGAGAGCTAATTCAATCAAGGAAACACTGCATGTTGGTGAAGGGCATATTGAAGAAGAATCAGCCGAGTGGTTCTTGTTTGAAAACAACTCCATTTGGCTCACTAACTTCACACACCATCAGGCTTCCAAGCAGCTCTCAAGGAAACTCAGTTTTCACACTCTATGCTTAGTGCCCTTTGAGTGCATTATCTAGGAATGAACCTGGTAGAGCATCCCACACAAACGAATGCTCCACATGCGGGTTTCACATGCCACCAACTCCACATTCACAGGCAACTTCAGCGCCAAAGCCGGTTTCAGATAGCCCTCAATGCAAAGGCTCTAGACGCAAATAGTTGTGTGAGAGCTAATTCAATCAAGCAAACACTGCATGTTGGTGAAGGGCATATTGAAGAAGAATCAGCCGAGTGGTTCTTGTGGGAGAACAACTCCATTTGGCTCACTAACTTCACACACCATCAGGCTTCCAAGCAGCTCTCAAGGAAACTCAGTTTTCACACTCTATGCTTAGTGCCCTTTGAGTGCATTATCTAGGAATGAACCTGGTAGAGCATCCCACACAAACGAATGCTCCACATGCGGGTTTCACATGCCACCAACTCCACATTCACAGGCAACTTCAGCACCACAGCCGTTTTCAGATAGCCCTCAATGCAAAGGCTCTAGACGCAAATAGTTGTGTGAGAGCTAATTCAATCAAGGAAACACTGCATGTTGGTAAAGGGCATATTGAAGAAGAATCAGCCGAGTGGTTCTTGTGGAGAACAACTCCATTTGGCTCACTAACTTCACACACCATCAGGCTTCCAAGCAGCTCTCAAGGAAACTCAGTTTTCACACTCTATGCTTAGTGCCCTTTGAGTGCATTATCTAGGAATGAACCTGGTAGAGCATCCCACACAAACGAATGCTCCACATGCAGGTTTCACATGCCACCAACTCCACATTCACAGGCAACTTCAGCGCCACAGCCATTTTCAGATAGCCCTCAATGCAAAGGCTCTAGACGCAAATAGTGGTGTGAGAGCTAATTCAATGAAGGAAACACTGCATGTTGGTGAAGGGCATATTGAAGAAGAATCAGCCGAGTGGTTCTTGTGGGAGAACAACTCCATTTGGCTCACTAACTTCACACACCATCAGGCAGTTCTCAAGGAAACTCAGTTTTCACACTCTATGCTTAGTGCCCATTGAGTGACAAGGACTGAAATGAAGCTGGTGAGCATCCCACACAAACGAATGCTCCACATGCGGGTTTCACATGCCACCAACTCCACATTCACAGGCAACTTCAGCGCCAAAGCCGCTTTTAGATAGCCCTCAATGCAAAGGCTCTAGACGCAAATATTGGTGTGAGAGCTAATTCAATCAAGGAAACACTGCATGTTGGTGAAGGGCATATTGAAGAAGAATCAGCCGAGTGGTTCTTGTGGGAGAACAACTCCATTTGGCTCACTAACTTCACACACCATCAGGCTTCCAAGCAGCTCTCAAGGAAACTCAGTTTTCACACTCTATGCTTAGTGCCCTTTGAGTGTCTAGGACTGATATGAAGCTTGGTGAGCATCCCACACAAACGAATGCTCCACATGCGGGTTTCACATGCCACCAACTCCACATTCACAGGCAACTTCAGCGCCACAGCCGTTTTCAGATAGCCCTCAATGCAAAGGCTCTAGACGCAAATATTGGCGTGAGAGCTAATTCAATCAAGGAAACACTGCATGTTGGTGAAGGGCATATTGAAGAAGAATCAGCCGAGTGGTTCTTGTTTGAAAACAACTCCATTTGGCTCATTAACTTCACACACCATCAGGCTTCCAAGCAGCTCTCAAGGAAACTCAGTTTTCACACTCTATGCTTAGTGCCCTTTGAGTGCATTATCTAGGAATGAACCTGGTAGAGCATCCCACACAAACGAATGCTCCACATGCGGGTTTCACATGCCACCAACTCCACATTCACAGGCAACTTCAGCGCCAAAGCCGGTTTCAGATAGCCCTCAATGCAAAGGCTCTAGACGCAAATAGTTGTGTGAGAGCTAATTCAATCAAGCAAACACTGCATGTTGGTGAAGGGCATATTGAAGAAGAATCAGCCGAGTGGTTCTTGTGGGAGAACAACTCCATTTGGCTCACTAACTTCACACACCATCAGGCTTTCAAGCAGCTCTCAAGGAAACTCAGTTTTCACACTCTATGCTTAGTGCCCTTTGAGTGCATTATCTAGGAATGAACCTGGTAGAGCATCCCACACAAAAGAATGCTCCACATGCGGGTTTCACATGCCACCAACTCCACATTCACAGGCAACTTCAGCGCCACAGCCGTTTTCAGATAGCCCTCAATGCAAAGGCTCTAGACGCAAATAGTGGTGTGAGAGCTAATTCAATGAAGGAAACACTGCATGTTGGTGAAGGGCATATTGAAGAAGAATCAGCCGAGTGGTTCTTGTTTGAGAACAACTCCATTTGGCTCACTAACTTCACACACCATCAGGCTTCCAAGCAGCTCTCAAGGAAACTCAGTTTTCACACTCTATGCTTAGTGCCCTTTGAGTGCATTATCTAGGAATGAACCTGGTAGAGCATCGCACACAAACGAATGCTCCACATGCGGATTTCACATGCCACCAACTCCACATTCACAGGCAACTTCAGCGCCACAGCCGTTTTCAGATAGCCCTCAATGCAAAGGCTCTAGACGCAAATAGTGGTGTGAGAGCTAATTCAATCAAGGAAACACTGCATGTTGGTGAAGGGCATATTGAAGAAGAATCAGCCGAGTGGTTCTTGTGGGAGAACAACTCCATTTGGCTCACTAACTTCACACACCATCAGGCTTCCAAGCAGCTCTCAAGGAAACTCAGTTTTCACACTCTATGCTTAGTGCCCTTTGAGTGCATTATCTAGGAATGAACCTGGTAGAGCATCGCACACAAACGAATGCTCCACATGCGGGTTTCACATGCCACCAACTCCACATTCACAGGCAACTTCAGCGCCACAGCCGTTTTCAGATAGCCCTCAATGCAAAGGCTCTAGACGCAAATAGTGGTGTGAGAGCTAATTCAATGAAGGAAACACTGCATGTTGGTGAAGGGCATATTGAAGAAGAATCAGCCGAGTGGTTCTTGTTTGAGAACAACTCCATTTGGCTCACTAACTTCACACACCATCAGGCTTCCAAGCAGCTCTCAAGGAAACTCAGTTTTCACACTCTATGCTTAGTGCCCTTTGAGTGCATTATCTAGGAATGAACCTGGGAGAGCATCCCACACAAAAGAATGCTCCACATGCGGGTTTCACATGCCACCAACTCCACATTCACAGGCAACTTCAGCGCCACAGTCGTTTTCAGATAGCCCTCAATGCAAAGGCTCTAGATGCAAATATTGGTGTGAGAGCTAATTCAATCAAGGAAACACTGCATGTTGGTGAAGGGCATATTGAAGAAGAATCAGCCGAGTGGTTCTTGTGGGAGAACAACTCCATTTGGCTCACTAACTTCACACACCATCAGGCTTCCAAGCAGCTCTCAAGGAAACTCAGTTTTCACACTCTATGCTTAGTGCCCTTTGAGTGCCTAGGACTGAAATGAAGCTGGTGAGCATCCCACACAAACGAATGCTCCACATGCAGGTTTCACATGCCACCAACTCCACATTCACAGGCAACTTCAGCGCAACAGCCATTTTCAGATAGCCCTCAATGCAAAGGCTCTAGACGCAAATAGTGGTGTGAGAGCTAATTCAATCAAGGAAACACTGCATGTTGGTGAAGGGCATATTGAAGAAGAATCAGCCGAGTGGTTCTTGTGGGAGAACAACTCCATTTGGCTCACTAACTTCACACACCATCAGGCTTCCAAGCAGCTCTCAAGGAAACTCAGTTTTCACACTCTATGCTTAGTGCCCTTTGAGTGCCTAGGACTGAAATGAAGCTTGGTGAGCATCCCACACAAACGAATGCTCCACATTCGGGTTTCACATGCCACCAACTCCACATTCACAGGCAACTTCAGCTCCACAGCCGTTTTCAGATAGCCCTCAATGCAAAGGCTCTAGACGCAAATAGTGGTGTGAGAGCTAATTCAATCAAGCAAACACTGCATGTTGGTGAAGGGCATATTGAAGAAGAATCAGCCGAGTGGTTCTTGTGGGAGAACAACTCCATTTGGCTCACTAACTTCACACACCATCAGGCTTCCAAGCAGCTCTCAAGGAAACTCAGTTTTCACACTCTATGCTTAGTGCCCTTTGAGTGCATTATCTAGGAATGAACCTGGTAGAGCATCCCACACAAACGAATGCTCCACATGCGGGTTTCACATGCCACCAACTCCACATTCACAGGCAACTTCAGCGCCACAGCCGTTTTCAGATAGCCCTCAATGCAAAGGCTCTAGACGCAAATAGTGGTGTGAGAGCTAATTCAATCAAGCAAACACTGCATGTTGGTGAAGGGCATATTGAAGAAGAATCAGCCGAGCGGTTCTTCTTTGAGAACAACTCCATTTGGCTCACTAACTTCACACACCATCAGGCTTCCAAGCAGCTCTCAAGGAAACTCAGTTTTCACACTCTATGCTTAGTGCCCTTTGAGTGCATTATCTAGGAATGAACCTGGTAGAGCATCCCACACAAACGAATGCTCCACATGCGGGTTTCACATGCCACCAACTCCACATTCACAGGCAACTTCAGCACCACAGCCGTTTTCAGATAGCCCTCAATGCAAAGGCTCTAGACGCAAATAGTTGTGTGAGAACTAATTCAATCAAGGAAACACTGCATGTTGGTAAAGGGCATATTGAAGAAGAATCAGCCGAGTGGTTCTTGTGGGAGAACAACTCCATTTGGCTCACTAACTTCACACACCATCAGGCTTCCAAGCAGCTCTCAAGGAAACTCAGTTTTCACACTCTATGCTTAGTGCCCTTTGAGTGCATTATCTAGAAATAAACCTGGTAGAGCATCCCACACAAACGAATGCTCCACATGCAGGTTTCACATGCCACCAACTCCACATTCACAGGCAACTTCAGCGCCACAGCCATTTTCAGATAGCCCTCAATGCAAAGGCTCTAGACGCAAATAGTGGTGTGAGAGCTAATTCAATCAAGGAAACACTGCATGTTGGTGAAGGGCATATTGAAGAAGAATCAGCCGAGTGGTTCTTGTGGGAGAACAACTCCATTTGGCTCACTAACTTCACACACCATCAGGCAGTTCTCAAGGAAACTCAGTTTTCACACTCTATGCTTAGTGCCCATTGAGTGCCAAGGACTGAAATGAAGCTGGTGAGCATCCCACACAAACGAATGCTCCACATGCGGGTTTCACATGCCACCAACTCCACATTCACAGGCAACTTCAGCGTCAAAGCCGCTTTTAGATAGCCCTCAATGCAAAGGCTCTAGACGCAAATATTGGTGTGAGAGCTAATTCAATCAAGGAAACACTGCATGTTGGTGAAGGGCATATTGAAGAAGAATCAGCCGAGTGGTTCTTGTGGGAGAACAACTCCATTTGGCTCACTAACTTCACACACCATCAGGCTTCCAAGCAGCTCTCAAGGAAACTCAGTTTTCACACTCTATGCTTAGTGCCCTTTGAGTGTCTAGGACTGATATGAAGCTTGGTGAGCATCCCACACAAACGAATGCTCCACATGCGGGTTTCACATGCCACCAACTCCACATTCACAGGCAACTTCAGCGCCACAGCCGTTTTCAGATAGCCCTCAATGCAAAGGCTCTAGACGCAAATATTGGTGTGAGAGCTAATTCAATCAAGGAAACACTGCATGTTGGTGAAGGGCATATTGAAGAAGAATCAGCCGAGTGGTTCTTGTTTGAAAACAACTCCATTTGGCTCACTAACTTCACACACCATCAGGCTTCCAAGCAGCTCTCAAGGAAACTCAGTTTTCACACTCTATGCTTAGTGCCCTTTGAGTGCATTATCTAGGAATGAACCTGGTAGAGCATCCCACACAAACGAATGCTCCACATGCGGGTTTCACATGCCACCAACTCCACATTCACAGGCAACTTCAGCGCCAAAGCCGGTTTCAGATAGCCCTCAATGCAAAGGCTCTAGACGCAAATAGTTGTGTGAGAGCTAATTCAATCAAGCAAACACTGCATGTTGGTGAAGGGCATATTGAAGAAGAATCAGCCGAGTGGTTCTTGTGGGAGAACAACTCCATTTGGCTCACTAACTTCACACACCATCAGGCTTCCAAGCAGCTCTCAAGGAAACTCAGTTTTCACACTCTATGCTTAGTGCCCTTTGAGTGCATTATCTAGGAATGAACCTGGTAGAGCATCCCACACAAACGAATGCTCCACATGCGGGTTTCACATGCCACCAACTCCACATTCACATTCACAGGCAACTTCAGCGCCAAAGCCGGTTTCAGATAGCCCTCAATGCAAAGGCTCTAGACGCAAATAGTTGTGTGAGAGCTAATTCAATCAAGCAAACACTGCATGTTGGTGAAGGGCATATTGAAGAAGAATCAGCCGAGTGGTTCTTGTGGGAGAACAACTCCATTTGGCTCACTAACTTCACACACCATCAGGCTTTCAAGCAGCTCTCAAGGAAACTCAGTTTTCACACTCTATGCTTAGTGCCCTTTGAGTGCATTATCTAGGAATGAACCTGGTAGAGCATCCCACACAAAAGAATGCTCCACATGCGGGTTTCACATGCCACCAACTCCACATTCACAGGCAACTTCAGCGCCACAGCCGTTTTCAGATAGCCCTCAATGCAAAGGCTCTAGACGCAAATAGTGGTGTGAGAGCTAATTCAATGAAGGAAACACTGCATGTTGGTGAAGGGCATATTGAAGAAGAATCAGCCGAGTGGTTCTTGTTTGAGAACAACTCCATTTGGCTCACTAACTTCACACACCATCAGGCTTCCAAGCAGCTCTCAAGGAAACTCAGTTTTCACACTCTATGCTTAGTGCCCTTTGAGTGCCTAGGACTGAAATGAAGCTGGTGAGCATCCCACACAAACGAATGCTCCACATGCGGGTTTCACATGCCACCAACTCCACATTCACAGGCAACTTCAGCGCCACAGCCGTTTTCAGATAGCCCTCAATGCAAAGGCTCTAGACGCAAATAGTGGTGTGAGAGCTAATTCAATCAAGGAAACACTGCATGTTGGTGAAGGGCATATTGAAGAAGAATCAGCCGAGTGGTTCTTGTGGGAGAACAACTCCATTTGGCTCACTAACTTCACACACCATCAGGCTTCCAAGCAGCTCTCAAGGAAACTCAGTTTTCACACTCTATGCTTAGTGCCCTTTGAGTGCATTATCTAGGAATGAACCTGGTAGAGCATCCCACACAAACGAATGCTCCACATGCAGGTTTCACATGCCACCAACTCCACATTCACAGGCAACTTCAGCGCCACAGCCGTTTTCAGATAGCCCTCAATGTAAAGGCTCTAGACGCAAATATTGGTGTGAGAGCTAATTCAATCAAGGAAACACTGCATGTTGGTGAAGGGCATATTGAAGAAGAATCAGCCGAGTGGTTCTTGTTTGAGAACAACTCCATTTGGCTCACTAACTTCACACACCATCAGGCTTCCAAGCAGCTCTCAAGGAAACTCAGTTTTCACACTCTATGCTTAGTGCCCTTTGAGTGCCTAGGACTGAAATGAAGCTGGTGAGCATCCCACACAAACGAATGCTCCACATGCGGGTTTCACATGCCACCAACTCCACATTCACAGGCAACTTCAGCGCCACAGCCGTTTTCAGATAGCCCTCAATGCAAAGGCTCTAGACGCAAATAGTGGTGTGAGAGCTAATTCAATCAAGGAAACACTGCATGTTGGTGAAGGGCATATTGAAGAAGAATCAGCCGAGTGGTTCTTGTGGGAGAACAACTCCATTTGGCTCACTAACTTCACACACCATCAGGCTTCCAAGCAGCTCTCAAGGAAACTCAGTTTTCACACTCTATGCTTAGTGCCCTTTGAGTGCATTATCTAGGAATGAACCTGGTAGAGCATCCCACACAAACGAATGCTCCACATGCAGGTTTCACATGCCACCAACTCCACATTCACAGGCAACTTCAGCGCCACAGCCGTTTTCAGATAGCCCTCAATGTAAAGGCTCTAGACGCAAATATTGGTGTGAGAGCTAATTCAATCAAGGAAACACTGCATGTTGGTGAAGGGCATATTGAAGAAGAATCAGCCGAGTGGTTCTTGTTTGAGAACAACTCCATTTGGCTCACTAACTTCACACACCATCAGGCTTTCAAGCAGCTCTCAAGGAAACTCAGTTTTCACACTCTATGCTTAGTGCCCTTTGAGTGCATTATCTAGGAATGAACCTGGTAGAGCATCCCACACAAAAGAATGCTCCACATGCGGGTTTCACATGCCACCAACTCCACATTCACAGGCAACTTCAGCGCCACAGCCGTTTTCAGATAGCCCTCAATGCAAAGGCTCTAGACGCAAATATTGGTGTGAGAGCTAATTCAATCAAGGAAACACTGCATGTTGGTGAAGGGCATATTGAAGAAGAATCAGCCGAGTGGTTCTTGTGGGAGAACAACTCCATTTGGCTCACTAACTTCACACACCATCAGGCTTCCAAGCAGCTCTCAAGGAAACTCAGTTTTCACACTCTATGCTTAGTGCCCTTTGAGTGTCTAGGACTGATATGAAGCTTGGTGAGCATCCCACACAAACGAATGCTCCACATGCGGGTTTCACATGCCACCAACTCCACATTCACAGGCAACTTCAGCGCCACAGCCGTTTTCAGATAGCCCTCAATGCAAAGGCTCTAGACGCAAATATTGGCGTGAGAGCTAATTCAATCAAGGAAACACTGCATGTTGGTGAAGGGCATATTGAAGAAGAATCAGCCGAGTGGTTCTTGTTTGAAAACAACTCCATTTGGCTCACTAACTTCACACACCATCAGGCTTCCAAGCAGCTCTCAAGGAAACTCAGTTTTCACACTCTATGCTTACTGCCCTTTGAGTGCATTATCTAGGAATGAACCTGGTAGAGCATCCCACACAAACGAATGCTCCACATGCGGGTTTCACATGCCACCAACTCCACATTCACATTCACAGGCAACTTCAGCGCCAAAGCCGGTTTCAGATAGCCCTCAATGCAAAGGCTCTAGACGCAAATAGTGGTGTGAGAGCTAATTCAATCAAGCAAACACTGCATGTTGGTGAAGGGCATATTGAAGAAGAATCAGCCGAGTGGTTCTTGTGGGAGAACAACTCCATTTGGCTCACTAACTTCACACACCATCAGGCTTTCAAGCAGCTCTCAAGGAAACTCAGTTTTCACACTCTATGCTTAGTGCCCTTTGAGTGCATTATCTAGGAATGAACCTGGTAGAGCATCCCACACAAAAGAATGCTCCACATGCGGGTTTCACATGCCACCAACTCCACATTCACAGGCAACTTCAGCGCCACAGCCGTTTTCAGATAGCCCTCAATGCAAAGGCTCTAGACGCAAATAGTGGTGTGAGAGCTAATTCAATGAAGGAAACACTGCATGTTGGTGAAGGGCATATTGAAGAAGAATCAGCCGAGTGGTTCTTGTTTGAGAACAACTCCATTTGGCTCACTAACTTCACACACCATCAGGCTTCCAAGCAGCTCTCAAGGAAACTCAGTTTTCACACTCTATGCTTAGTGCCCTTTGAGTGCCTAGGACTGAAATGAAGCTGGTGAGCATCCCACACAAACGAATGCTCCACATGCGGGTTTCACATGCCACCAACTCCACATTCACAGGCAACTTCAGCGCCACAGCCGTTTTCAGATAGCCCTCAATGCAAAGGCTCTAGACGCAAATAGTGGTGTGAGAGCTAATTCAATCAAGGAAACACTGCATGTTGGTGAAGGGCATATTGAAGAAGAATCAGCCGAGTGGTTCTTGTGGGAGAACAACTCCATTTGGCTCACTAACTTCACACACCATCAGGCTTCCAAGCAGCTCTCAAGGAAACTCAGTTTTCACACTCTATGCTTAGTGCCCTTTGAGTGCATTATCTAGGAATGAACCTGGTAGAGCATCCCACACAAACGAATGCTCCACATGCAGGTTTCACATGCCACCAACTCCACATTCACAGGCAACTTCAGCGCCACAGCCGTTTTCAGATAGCCCTCAATGTAAAGGCTCTAGACGCAAATATTGGTGTGAGAGCTAATTCAATCAAGGAAACACTGCATGTTGGTGAAGGGCATATTGAAGAAGAATCAGCCGAGTGGTTCTTGTGGGAGAACAACTCCATTTGGCTCACTAACTTCACACACCATCAGGCTTCCAAGCAGCTCTCAAGGAAACTCAGTTTTCACACTCTATGCTTAGTGCCCTTTGAGTGCCTAGGACTGAAATGAAGCTTGGTGAGCATCCCACACAAACGAATGCTCCACATTCGGGTTTCACATGCCACCAACTCCACATTCACAGGCAACTTCAGCGCCACAGCCGTTTTCAGATAGCCCTCAATGCAAAGGCTCTAGACGCAAATAGTGGTGTGAGAGCTAATTCAATCAAGCAAACACTGCATGTTGGTGAAGGGCATATTGAAGAAGAATCAGCCGAGTGGTTCTTGTGGGAGAACAACTCCATTTGGCTCACTAACTTCACACACCATCAGGCTTCCAAGCAGCTCTCAAGGAAACTCAGTTTTCACACTCTATGCTTAGTGCCCTTTGAGTGCATTATCTAGGAATGAACCTGGTAGAGCATCCCACACAAACGAATGCTCCACATGCGGGTTTCACATGCCACCAACTCCACATTCACAGGCAACTTCAGCGCCACAGCCATTTTCAGATAGCCCTCAATGCAAAGGCTCTAGACGCAAATAGTGGTGTGAGAGCTAATTCAATCAAGCAAACACTGCATGTTGGTGAAGGGCATATTGAAGAAGAATCAGCCGAATGGTTCTTGTTTGAGAACAACTCCATTTGGCTCACTAACTTCACACACCATCAGGCTTTCAAGCAGCTCTCAAGGAAACTACGTTTTCACACTCTATGCTTAGTGCCCTTTGAGTGCATTATCTAGGAATGAACCTGGTAGAGCATCCCACACAAACGAATGCTCCACATGCGGGTTTCACATGCCACCAACTCCACATTCACAGGCAACTTCAGCACCACAGCCGTTTTCAGATAGCCCTCAATGCAAAGGCTCTAGACGCAAATAGTTGTGTGAGAACTAATTCAATCAAGGAAACACTGCATGTTGGTAAAGGGCATATTGAAGAAGAATCAGCCGAGTGGTTCTTGTGGGAGAACAACTCCATTTGGCTCACTAACTTCACACACCATCAGGCTTCCAAGCAGCTCTCAAGGAAACTCAGTTTTAACACTCTATGCTTAGTGCCCTTTGAGTGCATTATCTAGAAATGAACCTGGTAGAGCATCCCACACAAACGAATGCTCCACATGCAGGTTTCACATGCCACCAACTCCACATTCACAGGCAACTTCAGCGCCACAGCCATTTTCAGATAGCCCTCAATGCAAAGGCTCTAGACGCAAATAGTGGTCTGAGAGCTAATTCAATCAAGGAAACACTGCATGTTGGTGAAGGGCATATTGAAGAAGAATCAGCCGAGTGGTTCTTGTGGGAGAACAACTCCATTTGGCTCACTAACTTCACACACCATCAGGCAGCTCTCAAGGAAACTCAGTTTTCACACTCTATGCTTAGTGCCCTTTGAGTGCCTAGGACTGAAATGAAGCTGGTGAGCATCCCACACAAACGAATGCTCCACATGCGGGTTTCACATGCCACCAACTCCACATTCACAGGCAACTTCAGCGCCACAGCCGTTTTCAGATAGCCCTCAATGCAAAGGCTCTAGACGCAAATAGTGGTGTGAGAGCTAATTCAATCAAGGAAACACTGCATGTTGGTGAAGGGCATATTGAAGAAGAATCAGCCGAGTGGTTCTTGTGGGAGAACAACTCCATTTGGCTCACTAACTTCACACACCATCAGGCTTCCAAGCAGCTCTCAAGGAAACTCAGTTTTCACACTCTATGCTTAGTGCCCTTTGAGTGCATTATCTAGGAATGAACCTGGTAGAGCATCCCACACAAACGAATGCTCCACATGCGGGTTTCACATGCCACCAACTCCACATTCACAGGCAACTTCAGCGCCAAAGCCGTTTTCAGATAGCCCTCAATGCAAAGGCTCTAGACGCAAATAGCGGTGTGAGAGCTAATTCAATCAAGGAAGCTCTGCATGTTGGTGAAGGGCATATTGAAGAAGAATCAGCCGAGTGGTTCTTGTTTGAGAACAACTCCATTTGGCTCACTAACTTCACACACCATCAGGCTTCCAAGCAGCTCTCAAGGAAACTCAGTTTTCACACTCTATGCTTAGTGCCCTTTGAGTGCATTATCTAGGAATGAACCTGGTAGAGCATCCCACACAAACGAATGCTCCACATGCGGGTTTCACATGCCACCAACTCCACATTCACAGGCAACTTCAGCGCCACAGCCGTTTTCAGATAGCCCTCAATGCAAAGGCTCTAGACGCAAATAGTGGTGTGAGAGCTAATTCAATCAAGGAAACACTGCATGTTGGTGAAGGGCATATTGAAGAAGAATCAGCCGAGTGGTTCTTGTGGGAGAACAACTCCATTTGGCTCACTAACTTCACACACCATCAGGCTTCCAAGCAGCTCTCAAGGAAACTCAGTTTTCACACTCTATGCTTAGTGCCCTTTGAGTGCATTATCTAGGAATGAACCTGGTAGAGCATCCCACACAAACGAATGCTCCACATGCGGGTTTCACATGCCACCAACTCCACATTCACAGGCAACTTCAGCGCCACAGCCGTTTTCAGATAGCCCTCAATGCAAAGGCTCTAGACGCAAATATTGGTGTGAGAGCTAATTCAATCAAGGAAGCTCTGCATGTTGGTGAAGGGCATATTGAAGAAGAATCAGCCGAGTGGTTCTTGTGGGAGAACAACTCCATTTGGCTCACTAACTTCACACACCATCAGGCTTCCAAGCAGCTCTCAAGGAAACTCAGTTTTCACACTCTATGCTTAGTGCCCTTTGAGTGCATTATCTAGGAATGAACCTGGTAGAGCATCGCACACAAACGAATGCTCCACATGCGGGTTTCACATGCCACCAACTCCACATTCACAGGCAACTTCAGCGCCACAGCCGTTTTCAGATAGCCCTCAATGCAAAGGCTCTAGACGCAAATAGTGGTGTGAGAGCTAATTCAATCAAGGAAACACTGCATGTTGGTGAAGGGCATATTGAAGAAGAATCAGCCGAGTGGTTCTTGTGGGAGAACAACTCCATTTGGCTCACTAACTTCACACACCATCAGGCTTCCAAGCAGCTCTCAAGGAAACTCAGTTTTCACACTCTATGCTTAGTGTCCTTTGAGTGCATTATCTAGGAATGAACCTGGGAGAGCATCCCACACAAAAGAATGCTCCACATGCGGGTTTCACATGCCACCAACTCCACATTCACAGGCAACTTCAGCGCCACAGCCGTTTTCAGATAGCCCTCAATGCAAAGGCTCTAGACACAAATAGTGGTGTGAGAGCTAATTCAATCAAGGAAACACTGCATGTTGGTGAAGGGCATATTGAAGAAGAATCAGCCGAGTGGTTCTTGTTTGAGAACAACTCCATTTGGCTCACTAACTTCACACACCATCAGGCTTCCAAGCAGCTCTCAAGGAAACTCAGTTTTCACACTCTATGCTTAGTGCCCTTTGAGTGCATTATCTAGGAATGAACCTGGTAGAGCATCCCACACAAACGAATGCTCCACATGCGGGTTTCACATGCCACCAACTCCACATTCACAGGCAACTTCAGCACCACAGCCGTTTTCAGATAGGCCTCAATGCAAAGGCTCTAGACGCAAATAGTTGTGTGAGAACTAATTCAATCAAGGAAACACTGCATGTTGGTAAAGGGCATATTGAAGAAGAATCAGCCGAGTGGTTCTTGTGGGAGAACAACTCCATTTGGCTCACTAACTTCACACACCATCAGGCTTCCAAGCAGCTCTCAAGGAAACTCAGTTTTCACACTCTATGCTTAGTGCCCTTTGAGTGCATTATCTAGGAATGAACCTGGTAGAGCATCCCACACAAACGAATGCTCCACATGCAGGTTTCACATGCCACCAACTCCACATTCACAGGCAACTTCAGCGCCACAGCCATTTTCAGATAGCCCTCAATGCAAAGGCTCTAGACGCAAATAGTGGTGTGAGAGCTAATTCAATCAAGGAAACACTGCATGTTGGTGAAGGGCATATTGAAGAAGAATCAGCCGAGTGGTTCTTGTGGGAGAACAACTCCATTTGGCTCACTAACTTCACACACCATCAGGCTTCCAAGCAGCTCTCAAGGAAACTCAGTTTTCACACTCTATGCTTAGTGCCCTTTGAGTGCGTAGGACTGAAATGAAGCTGGTGAGCATCCCACACAAACGAATGCTCCACATGCGGGTTTCACATGCCACCAACTCCACATTCACAGGCAACTTCAGCGCCACAGCCGTTTTCAGATAGCCCTCAATGCAAAGGCTCTAGACGCAAATAGTGGTGTGAGAGCTAATTCAATCAAGGAAACACTGCATGTTGGTGAAGGGCATATTGAAGAAGAATCAGCCGAGTGGTTCTTGTGGGAGAACAACTCCATTTGGCTCACTAACTTCACACACCATCAGGCTTCCAAGCAGCTCTCAAGGAAACTCAGTTTTCACACTCTATGCTTAGTGTCCTTTGAGTGCATTATCTAGGAATGAACCTGGGAGAGCATCCCACACAAAAGAATGCTCCACATGCGGGTTTCACATGCCACCAACTCCACATTCACAGGCAACTTCAGCGCCACAGCCGTTTTCAGATAGCCCTCAATGCAAAGGCTCTAGACACAAATAGTGGTGTGAGAGCTAATTCAATCAAGGAAACACTGCATGTTGGTGAAGGGCATATTGAAGAAGAATCAGCCGAGTGGTTCTTGTTTGAGAACAACTCCATTTGGCTCACTAACTTCACACACCATCAGGCTTCCAAGCAGCTCTCAAGGAAACTCAGTTTTCACACTCTATGCTTAGTGCCCTTTGAGTGCATTATCTAGGAATGAACCTGGTAGAGCATCCCACACAAACGAATGCTCCACATGCGGGTTTCACATGCCACCAACTCCACATTCACAGGCAACTTCAGCACCACAGCCGTTTTCAGATAGCCCTCAATGCAAAGGCTCTAGACGCAAATAGTTGTGTGAGAACTAATTCAATCAAGGAAACACTGCATGTTGGTAAAGGGCATATTGAAGAAGAATCAGCCGAGTGGTTCTTGTGGGAGAACAACTCCATTTGGCTCACTAACTTCACACACCATCAGGCTTCCAAGCAGCTCTCAAGGAAACTCAGTTTTCACACTCTATGCTTAGTGCCCTTTGAGTGCATTATCTAGGAATGAACCTGGTAGAGCATCCCACACAAACGAATGCTCCACATGCAGGTTTCACATGCCACCAACTCCACATTCACAGGCAACTTCAGCGCCACAGCCATTTTCAGATAGCCCTCAATGCAAAGGCTCTAGACGCAAATAGTGGTGTGAGAGCTAATTCAATCAAGGAAACACTGCATGTTGGTGAAGGGCATATTGAAGAAGAATCAGCCGAGTGGTTCTTGTGGGAGAACAACTCCATTTGGCTCACTAACTTCACACACCATCAGGCTTCCAAGCAGCTCTCAAGGAAACTCAGTTTTCACACTCTATGCTTAGTGCCCTTTGAGTGCCTAGGACTGAAATGAAGCTGGTGAGCATCCCACACAAACGAATGCTCCACATTCGGGTTTCACATGCCACCAACTCCACATTCACAGGCAACTTCAGCGCCACAGCCGTTTTCAGATAGCCCTCAATGCAAAGGCTCTAGACGCAAATAGTGGTGTGAGAGCTAATTCAATCAAGCAAACACTGCATGTTGGTGAAGGGCATATTGAAGAAGAATCAGCCGAGTGGTTCTTGTGGGAGAACAACTCCATTTGGCTCACTAACTTCACACACCATCAGGCTTCCAAGCAGCTCTCAAGGAAACTCAGTTTTCACACTCTATGCTTAGTGCCCTTTGAGTGCATTATCTAGGAATGAACCTGGTAGAGCATCCCACACAAACGAATGCTCCACATGCGGGTTTCACATGCCACCAGCTCCACATTCACAGGCAACTTCAGCGCCAAAGCCGTTTTCAGATAGCCCTCAATGCAAAGGCTCTAGACGCAAATATTGGTGTGAGAGCTAATTCAATCAAGGAAACACTGCATGTTGGTGAAGGGCACATTGAAGAAGAATCAGCCGAGTGGTTCTAGTGGGAGAACAACTCCATTTGGCTCACTAACTTCACACACCATCAGGCTTCCAAGCAGCTCTCTAGGAAACTCAGTTTTCACACTCTATGCTTAGTGCCCTTTGAGTGTCTAGGACTGAAATGAAGCTTGGTGAGCATCCCACACAAACGAATTCTCCACATGCGGGTTTCACATGCCACCAACTCCACATTCACAGGCAACTTCAGCGCCACAGCCGTTTTCAGATAGACCTCAATCCAATGGCTCTAGACGCAAATAGTGGTGTGAGAGCTAATTCAATCAAGCAAACACTGCATGTTGGTGAAGGGCATATTGAAGAAGAATCAGCCGAGTGGTTCTTGTGGGAGAACAACTCCATTTGGCTCACTAACTTCACACACCATCAGGCTTCCAAGCAGCTCTCAAGGAAACTCAGTTTTCACACTCTATGCTTACTGCCCTTTGAGTGCCTAGGACGGAATTGAACCTTGGTGAGCATCCCACACAAACGAATGCTCCACATGCGGGTTTCACATGCCACCAACTCCACATTCACAGGCAACTTCAGCGCCAAAGGCTTTTTCAGATAGCCCTCAATGCAAAGGCTCTAGACGCAAATATTGGTGTGAGAGCTAATTCAATCAAGGAAACACTGCATGTTGGTGAAGGGCATATTGAAGAAGAATCAGCCGAGTGGTTCTTGTGGGAGAACAACTCCATTTGGCTCACTAACTTCACACACCATCAGGCTTCCAAGCAGCTCTCAAGGAAACTCAGTTTTCACACTCTATGCTTAGTGCCCTTTGAGTGCATTATCTAGGAATGAACCTGGTAGAGCATCCCACACAAACGAATGCTCCACATGCGGGTTTCACATGCCACCAACTCCACATTCACAGGCAACTTCAGCGCCACAGCTGTTTTCAGATAGCCCTCAATGCAAAGGCTCTAGACGCAAATAGTGGTGTGAGAGCTAATTCAATCAAGCAAACACTGCATGTTGGTGAAGGGCATATTGAAGAAGAATCAGCCGAGTGGTTCTTGTGGGAGAACAACTCCATTTGGCTCACTAACTTCACACACCATCCGGCTTCCAAGCAGCTCTCAAGGAAACTCAGTTTTCACACTCTATGCTTAGTGCCCTTTGAGTGCATTATCTAGGAATGAACCTGGTAGAGCATCCCACACAAACGAATGCTCCACATGCGGGTTTCACATGCCACCAACTCCACATTCACAGGCAACTTCAGCGCCAAAGCCGTTTTCAGATAGCCCTCAATGCAAAGGCTCTAGACGCAAATAGTGGTGTGAGAGCTAATTCAATCAAGGTAACAATGCATGTTGGTGAAGGGCATATTGAAGAAGAATCAGCCGAGTGGTTCTTGTGGGAGAACAACTCCATTTGGCTCACTAACTTCACACACCATCAGGCTTCCAAGCAGCTCTCAAGGAAACTCAGTTTTCACACTCTATGCTTAGTGCCCTTTGAGTGCCTAGGACTGAAATGAGGCTGGTGAGCATCCCACACAAACGAATGCTCCACATGCAGGTTTCACATGCCACCAACTCCACATTCACAGGCAACTTCAGCGCCACAGCCATTTTCAGATAGCCCTCAATGCAAAGGCTCTAGACGCAAATAGTGGTGTGAGAGCTAATTCAATCAAGGAAACACTGCATGTTGGTGAAGGGCATATTGAAGAAGAATCAGCCGAGTGGTTCTTGTTTGAGAACAACTCCATTTGGCTCACTAACTTCACACACCATCAGGCTTCCAAGCAGCTCTCAAGGAAACTCAGTTTTCACACTCTATGCTTAGTGCCCTTTGAGTGCATTATCTAGGAATGAACCTGGTAGAGCATCGCACACAAACGAATGCTCCACATGCGGGTTTCACATGCCACCAACTCCACATTCACAGGCAACTTCAGCGCCACAGCCGTTTTCAGATAGCCCTCAATGCAAAGGCTCTAGACGCAAATAGTGGTGTGAGAGCTAATTCAATCAAGGAAACACTGCATGTTGGTGAAGGGCATATTGAAGAAGAATCAGCCGAGTGGTTCTTGTGGGAGAACAACTCCATTTGGCTCACTAACTTCACACACCATCAGGCTTCCAAGCAGCTCTCAAGGAAACTCAGTTTTCACACTCTATGCTTAGTGCCCTTTGAGTGCATTATCTAGGAATGAACCTGGGAGAGCATCCCACACAAAAGAATGCTCCACATGCGGGTTTCACATGCCACCAACTCCACATTCACAGGCAACTTCAGCGCCACAGCCGTTTTCAGATAGCCCTCAATGCAAAGGCTCTAGATGCAAATATTGGTGTGAGAGCTAATTCAATCAAGGAAACACTGCATGTTGGTGAAGGGCATATTGAAGAAGAATCAGCCGAGTGGTTCTTGTTTGAGAACAACTCCATTTGGCTCACTAACTTCACACACCATCAGGCTTCCAAGCAGCTCTCAAGGAAACTCAGTTTTCACACTCTATGCTTAGTGCCCTTTGAGTGCCTAGGACTGAAATGAAGCTGGTGAGCATCCCACACAAACGAATGCTCCACATGCGGGTTTCACATGCCACCAACTCCACATTCACAGGCAACTTCAGCGCCACAGCCGTTTTCAGATAGCCCTCAATGCAAAGGCTCTAGACGCAAATAGTGGTGTGAGAACTAATTCAATCAAGAAAACACTGCATGTTGGTGAAGGGCATATTGAAAAAGAATCAGCCGAGTGGTTCTTGTGGGAGAACAACTCCATTTGGCTCACTAACTTCACACACCATCAGGCTTCCAAGCAGCTCTCAAGGAAACTCAGTTTTCACACTCTATGCTTAGTGCCCTTTGAGTGCATTATCTAGGAATGAACCTGGTAGAGCATCCCACACAAACGAATGCTCCACATGCGGGTTTCACATGCCACCAACTCCACATTCACAGGCAACTTCAGCGCCACAGCTGTTTTCAGATAGCCCTCAATGCAAAGGCTCTAGACGCAAATAGTGGTGTGAGAGCTAATTCAATCAAGCAAACACTGCATGTTGGTGAAGGGCATATTGAAGAAGAATCAGCCGAGTGGTTCTTGTGGGAGAACAACTCCATTTGGCTCACTAACTTCACACACCATCCGGCTTCCAAGCAGCTCTCAAGGAAACTCAGTTTTCACACTCTATGCTTAGTGCCCTTTGAGTGCATTATCTAGGAATGAACCTGGTAGAGCATCCCACACAAACGAATGCTCCACATGCGGGTTTCACATGCCACCAACTCCACATTCACAGGCAACTTCAGCGCCAAAGCCGTTTTCAGATAGCCCTCAATGCAAAGGCTCTAGACGCAAATAGTGGTGTGAGAGCTAATTCAATCAAGGTAACAATGCATGTTGGTGAAGGGCATATTGAAGAAGAATCAGCCGAGTGGTTCTTGTTTGAGAACAACTCCATTTGGCTCACTAACTTCACACACCATCAGGCTTCCAAGCAGCTCTCAAGGAAACTCAGTTTTCACACTCTATGCTTAGTGCCCTTTGAGTGCCTAGGACTGAAATGAGGCTGGTGAGCATCCCACACAAACGAATGCTCCACATGCAGGTTTCACATGCCACCAACTCCACATTCACAGGCAACTTCAGCGCCACAGCCATTTTCAGATAGCCCTCAATGCAAAGGCT
>NW_026697524.1:0-34962 GCF_030435755.1 Ochotona princeps
AGCCTTTGCATTGAGGGCTATCTGAAAACGGCTGTGGCGCTGAAATTGCCTGTGAATGTGGAGTTGGTGGCATGTGAAACCCGCATGTGGAGCATTCGTTTGTGTGGGATGCTCTACCAGGTTCATTCCTAGATAATGCACTCAAAGGGCACTAAGCATAGAGTGTGAAAACTGAGTTTCCTTGAGAGCTGCTTGGAAGCCTGATGGTGTGTGAAGTTAGTGAGCCAAATGGAGTTGTTCTCCCACAAGAACCACTCGGTTGATCCTTCTTCAATATGCCCTTCACCAACATGCAGTGTTTCCTTGATTGAATTAGCTCTCACACCAATATTTGCGTCTAGAGCCTTTGCATTGAGGGCTATCTGAAAACGGCTGTGGCGCTGAAGTTGCCTGAGAATGTGGAGTTGGTGGCATGTGAAACCCGCATGTGGAGCATTCGTTTGTGTGGGATGCTCTACCAGGTTCATTCCTAGATAATGCACTCAAAGGGCACTAAGCATAGAGTGTGAAAACTGAGTTTCCTTGAGAGCTGCTTGGAAGCCTGATGGTGTGTGAAGTTAGTGAGCCAAATGGAGTTGTTCTCCCACAAGAACCACTCGGCTGATCCTTCTTCAATATGCCCTTCACCAACATGCAGTGTTTCCTTGATTGAATTAGCTCTCACACCAATATTTGCGTCTAGAGCCTTTGCATTGAGGGCTATCTGAAAACGGCTGTGGCGCTGAAGTTGCCTGTGAATGTGGAGTTGGTGGCATGTGAAACCCGCATGTGGAGCATTCGTTTGTGTGGGATGCTCTACCAGGTTCATTCCTAGATAATGCACTCAAAGGGCACTAAGCATAGAGTGTGAAAACTGAGTTTCCTTGAGAGCTGCTTGGAAGCCTGATGGTGTGTGAAGTTAGTGAGCCAAGAATGGAGTTGTTCTCCCACAAGAACCACTCGGCTGATCCTTCTTCAATATGCCCTTCACCAACATGCAGTGTTTCCTTGATTGAATTAGCTCTCACACCAATATTTGCGTCTAGAGCCTTTGCATTGAGGGCTATCTGAAAACGGCTGTGGCGCTGAAGTTGCCTGTCAATGTGGAGTTGGTGGCATGTGAAACCCGCATGTGGAGCATTCGTTTGTGTGGATGCTCTACCAGGTTCATTCCTAGATAATGCACTCAAAGGACACTAAGCATAGAGTGTGGAAACTGAGTTTCCTTGAGAGCTGCTTGGAAGCCTGATGGTGTGTGAAGTTAGTGAGCCAAATGGAGTTGTTCTCCCACAAGAACCACTCGGCTGATCCTTCTTCAATATGCCCTTCACCAACATGCAGTGTTTCCTTGATTGAATTAGCTCTCAAACCAATATTTGTGTCTAGAGCCAGTGCATTGAGGGCTATCTGAAAACGGCTGTGGCACTTACGTTGCCTGAGAATGTGGAGTTGGTGGCATGTGAAACCCACATGTGGAGCATTCGTTTGTGTGGGATGCTCTACCAGGTTCATTCCTAGATAATGCACTCAAAGGGCACTAAGCATAGAGTGTGAAAACTGAGTTTCCTTGAGAGCTGCTTGGAAGCCTGATGGTGTGTGAAGTTAGTGAGTCAAATGGAGTTGTTCTCCCACAAGAACCACTCGGCTGATCCTTCTTCAATATGCCCTTCACCAACATGCAGTGTTTCCTTGATTGAATTAGCTCTCACACCAATATTTGCGTCTAGAGCCTTTGCATTGAGGGCTATCTGAAAACGGCTGTGGCGCTGAAGTTGCCTGTGAATGTGGAGTTGGTGGCATGTGAAACCCGCATGTGGAGCATTCGTTTGTGTGGGATGCTCTACCAGGTTCATTCCTAGATAATGCACTCAAAGGGCACTAAGCATAGAGTGTGAAAACTGAGTTTCCTTGAGAGCTGCTTGGAAGCCTGATGGTGTGTGAAGTTAGTGAGCCAAACGGAGTTGTTCTCCCACAAGAACCACTCGGCTGATCCTTCTTCAATATGCCCTTCACCAACATGCAGTGTTTCCTTGATTGAATTAGCTCTCACACCAATATTTGCGTCTAGAGCCTTTGCATTGAGGGCTATCTGAAAACGGCTGTGGCCCTGAAGTTGCCTGAGAATGTGGAGTTGGTGGCATGTGAAACCCGCATGTGGAGCATTCGTTTGTGTGGGATGCTCTACCAGGTTCATTCCTAGATAATGCACTCAAAGGGCACTAAGCATAGAGTGTGAAAACTGAGTTTCCTTGAGAGCTGCTTGGAAGCCTGATGGTGTGTGAAGTTAGTGAGCCAAATGGAGTTGTTCTCCCACAAGAACCACTCGGCTGATCCTTCTTCAATATGCCCTTCACCAACATGCAGTGTTTCCTTGATTGAATTAGCTCTCACACCAATATTTGCGTCTAGAGCCTTTGCATTGAGGGCTATCTGAAAACGGCTGTGGCGCTGAAGTTGCCTGTGAATGTGGAGTTGGTGGCATGTGAAACCCGCATGTGGAGCATTCGTTTGTGTGGGATGCTCTACCAGGTTCATTCCTAGATAATGCACTCAAAGGGCACTAAGCATAGAGTGTGAAAACTGAGTTTCCTTGAGAGCTGCTTGGAAGCCTGATGGTGTGTGAAGTTAGTGAGCCAAATGGAGTTGTTCTCCCACAAGAACCACTCGGCTGATCCTTCTTCAATATGCCCTTCACCAACATGCAGTGTTTCCTTGATTGAATTAGCTCTCACACCAATATTTGCGTCTAGAGCCTTTGCATTGAGGGCTATCTGAAAACGGCTGTGGCGCTGAAGTTGCCTGTCAATGTGGAGTTGGTGGCATGTGAAACCCGCATGTGGAGCATTCGTTTGTGTGGGATGCTCTACCAGGTTCATTCCTAGATAATGCACTCAAAGGACACTAAGCATAGAGTGTGGAAACTGAGTTTCCTTGAGAGCTGCTTGGAAGCCTGATGGTGTGTGAAGTTAGTGAGCCAAATGGAGTTGTTCTCCCACAAGAACCACTCGGCTGATCCTTCTTCAATATGCCCTTCACCAACATGCAGTGTTTCCTTGATTGAATTAGCTCTCAACCAATATTTGTGTCTAGAGCCAGTGCATTGAGGGCTATCTGAAAACGGCTGTGGCACTTACGTTGCCTGAGAATGTGGAGTTGGTGGCATGTGAAACCCACATGTGGAGCATTCGTTTGTGTGGGATGCTCTACCAGGTTCATTCCTAGATAATGCACTCAAAGGGCACTAAGCATAGAGTGTGAAAACTGAGTTTCCTTGAGAGCTGCTTGGAAGCCTGATGGTGTGTGAAGTTAGTGAGTCAAATGGAGTTGTTCTCCCACAAGAACCACTCGGCTGATCCTTCTTCAATATGCCCTTCACCAACATGCAGTGTTTCCTTGATTGAATTAGCTCTCACACCAATATTTGCGTCTAGAGCCTTTGCATTGAGGGCTATCTGAAAACGGCTGTGGCGCTGAAGTTGCCTGTCAATGTGGAGTTGGTGGCATGTGAAACCCGCATGTGGAGCATTCGTTTGTGTGGGATGCTCTACCAGGTTCATTCCTAGATAATGCACTCAAAGGGCACTAAGCATAGAGTGTGAAAACTGAGTTTCCTTGAGAGCTGCTTGGAAGCCTGATGGGTGTGTGAAGTTAGTGAGCCAAACGGAGTTGTTCTCCCACAAGAACCACTCGGCTGATCCTTCTTCAATATGCCCTTCACCAACATGCAGTGTTTCCTTGATTGAATTAGCTCTCACACCAATATTTGCGTCTAGAGCCTTTGCATTGAGGGCTATCTGAAAACGGCTGTGGCCCTGAAGTTGCCTGTCAATGTGGAGTTGGTGGCATGTGAAACCCGCATGTGGAGCATTCGTTTGTGTGGGATGCTCTACCAGGTTCATTCCTAGATAATGCACTCAAAGGGCACTAAGCATAGAGTGTGAAAACTGAGTTTCCTTGAGAGCTGCTTGGAAGCCTGATGGTGTGTGAAGTTAGTGAGCCAAATGGAGTTGTTCTCCCACAAGAACCACTCGGCTGATCCTTCTTCAATATGCCCTTCACCAACATGCAGTGTTTCCTTGATTGAATTAGCTCTCACACCAATATTTGCGTCTAGAGCCTTTGCATTGAGGGCTATCTGAAAACGGCTGTGGCGCTGAAATTGCCTGTGAATGTGGAGTTGGTGGCATGTGAAACCCGCATGTGGAGCATTCGTTTGTGTGGGATGCTCTACCAGGTTCATTCCTAGATAATGCACTCAAAGGGCACTAAGCATAGAGTGTGAAAACTGAGTTTCCTTGAGAGCTGCTTGGAAGCCTGATGGTGTGTGAAGTTAGTGAGCCAAATGGAGTTGTTCTCCCACAAGAACCACTCGGCTGATCCTTCTTCAATATGCCCTTCACCAACATGCAGTGTTTCCTTGATTGAATTAGCTCTCACACCAATATTTGCGTCTAGAGCCTTTGCATTGAGGGCTATCTGAAAACGGCTGTGGCGCTGAAGTTGCCTGTGAATGTGGAGTTGGTGGCATGTGAAACCCGCATGTGGAGCATTCGTTTTGTGTGGGATGCTCTACCAGGTTCATTCCTAGATAATGCACTCAAAGGGCACTAAGCATAGAGTGTGAAAACTGAGTTTCCTTGAGAGCTGCTTGGAAGCCTGATGGTGTGTGAAGTTAGTGAGCCAAATGGAGTTGTTCTCCCACAAGAACCACTCGGCTGATCCTCCTCCAATATGCCCTTCACCAACATGCAGTGTTTCCTTGATTGAATTAGCTCTCACACCAATATTTGCGTCTAGAGCCTTTGCATTGAGGGCTATCTGAAAACGGCTGTGGCGCTGAAATTGCCTGTGAATGTGGAGTTGGTGGCATGTGAAACCCGCATGTGGAGCATTCGTTTGTGTGGGATGCTCTACCAGGTTCATTCCTAGATAATGCACTCAAAGGGCACTAAGCATAGAGTGTGTAAACTGAGTTTCCTTGAGAGCTGCTTGGAAGCCTGATGGTGTGTGAAGTTAGTGAGCCAAATGGAGTTGTTCTCCCACAAGAACCACTCGGCTGATCCTTCTTCAATATGCCCTTCACCAACATGCAGTGTTTCCTTGATTGAATTAGCTCTCACACCAATATTTGCGTCTAGAGCCTTTGCATTGAGGGCTATCTGAAAACGGCTGTGGCGCTGAAATTGCCTGTGAATGTGGAGTTGGTGGCATGTGAAACCCGCATGTGGAGCATTCGTTTGTGTGGGATGCTCTACCAGGTTCATTCCTAGATAATGCACTCAAAGGGCACTAAGCATAGAGTGTGAAAACTGAGTTTCCTTGAGAGCTGCTTGGAAGCCTGATGGTGTGTGAAGTTAGTGAGCCAAATGGAGTTGTTCTCCCACAAGAACCACTCGGTGATCCTTCTTCAATATGCCCTTCACCAACATGCAGTGTTTCCTTGATTGAATTAGCTCTCACACCAATATTTGCGTCTAGAGCCTTTGCATTGAGGGCTATCTGAAAACGGCTGTGGCGCTGAAGTTGCCTGAGAATGTGGAGTTGGTGGCATGTGAAACCCGCATGTGGAGCATTCGTTTGTGTGGGATGCTCTACCAGGTTCATTCCTAGATAATGCACTCAAAGGGCACTAAGCATAGAGTGTGTAAACTGAGTTTCCTTGAGAGCTGCTTGGAAGCCTGATGGTGTGTGAAGTTAGTGAGTCAAATGGAGTTGTTCTCCCACAAGAACCACTCGGCTGATCCTTCTTCAATATGCCCTTCACCAACATGCAGTGTTTCCTTGATTGAATTAGCTCTCACACCAATATTTGTGTCTAGAGCCTTTGCATTGAGGGCTATCTGAAAACGGCTGTGGCGCTGAAGTTGCCTGTGAATTTGGAGTTGGTGGCATGTGAAACCCGCATGTGGAGCATTCGTTTGTGTGGGATGCTCTACCAGGTTCATTCCTAGATAATGCACTCAAAGGGCACTAAGCATAGAGTGTGAAAACTGAGTTTCCTTGAGAGCTGCTTGGAAGCCTGATGGTGTGTGAAGTTAGTGAGCCAAATGGAGTTGTTCTCCCACAAGAACCACTCTGCTGATCCTTCTTCAATATGCCCTTCACCAACATGCAGTGTTTCCTTGATTGAATTAGCTCTCACACCAATATTTGCGTCTAGAGCCTTTGCATTGAGGGCTATCTGAAAACGGCTGTGGCGCTGAAGTTGCTTGTGAATGTGGAGTTGGTGGCATGTGAAACCCGCATGTGGAGCATTCGTTTGTGTGGGATGCTCTACCAGGTTCATTCCTAGATAATGCACTCAAAGGGCACTAAGCATAGAGTGTGAAAACTGAGTTTCCTTGAGAGCTGCTTGGAAGCCTGATGGTGTGTGAAGTTAGTGAGCCAAATGGAGTTGTTCTCCCACAAGAACCACTCGGCTGATCCTTCTTCAATATGCCCTTCACCAACATGCAGTGTTTCCTTGATTGAATTAGCTCTCACACCAATATTTGTGTCTAGAGCCTTTGCATTGAGGGCTATCTGAAAACGGCTGTGGCGCTGAAGTTGCCTGTCAATGTGGAGTTGGTGGCATGTGAAACCCGCATGTGGAGCATTCGTTTGTGTGGGATGCTCTACCAGGTTCATTCCTAGATAATGCACTCAAAGGGCACTAAGCATAGAGTGTGAAAACTGAGTTTCCTTGAGAGCTGCTTGGAAGCCTGATGGTGTGTGAAGTTAGTGAGCCAAATGGAGTTGTTCTCCCACAAGAACCACTCGGTTGATCCTTCTTCAATATGCCCTTCACCAACATGCAGTGTTTCCTTGATTGAATTAGCTCTCACACCAATATTTGCGTCTAGAGCCTTTGCATTGAGGGCTATCTGAAAACGGCTGTGGCGCTGAAATTGCCTGTGAATGTGGAGTTGGTGGCATGTGAAACCCGCATGTGGAGCATTCGTTTGTGTGGGATGCTCTACCAGGTTCATTCCTAGATAATGCACTCAAAGGGCACTAAGCATAGAGTGTGAAAACTGAGTTTCCTTGAGAGCTGCTTGGAAGCCTGATGGTGTGTGAAGTTAGTGAGCCAAATGGAGTTGTTCTCCCACAAGAACCACTCGGTTGATCCTTCTTCAATATGCCCTTCACCAACATGCAGTGTTTCCTTGATTGAATTAGCTCTCACACCAATATTTGCGTCTAGAGCCTTTGCATTGAGGGCTATCTGAAAATGGCTGTGGCGCTGAAGTTGCCTGAGAATGTGGAGTTGGTGGCATGTGAAACCCGCATGTGGAGCATTCGTTTGTGTGGGATGCTCTACCAGGTTCATTCCTAGATAATGCACTCAAAGGGCACTAAGCATAGAGTGTGAAAACTGAGTTTCCTTGAGAGCTGCTTGGAAGCCTGATGGTGTGTGAAGTTAGTGAGCCAAATGGAGTTGTTCTCCCACAAGAACCACTCGGCTGATCCTTCTTCAATATGCCCTTCACCAACATGCAGTGTTTCCTTGATTGAATTAGCTCTCACACCAATATTTGCGTCTAGAGCCTTTGCATTGAGGGCTATCTGAAAACGGCTGTGGCGCTGAAGTTGCCTGAGAATGTGGAGTTGGTGGCATGTGAAACCCGCATGTGGAGCATTCGTTTGTGTGGGATGCTCTACCAGGTTCATTCCTAGATAATGCACTCAAAGGGCACTAAGCATAGAGTGTGAAAACTGAGTTTCCTTGAGAGCTGCTTGGAAGCCTGATGGTGTGTGAAGTTAGTGAGCCAAATGGAGTTGTTCTCCCACAAGAACCACTCGGCTGATCCTTCTTCAATATGCCCTTCACCAACATGCAGTGTTTCCTTGATTGAATTAGCTCTCACACCAATATTTGCGTCTAGAGCCTTTGCATTGAGGGCTATCTGAAAACGGCTGTGGCGCTGAATTTGCCTGTGAATGTGGAGTTGGTGGCATGTGAAACCTGCATGTGGAGCATTCGTTTGTGTGGGATGCTCTACCAGGTTCATTCCTAGATAATGCACTCAAAGGGCACTAAGCATAGAGTGTGAAAACTGAGTTTCCTTGAGAGCTGCTTGGAAGCCTGATGGTGTGTGAAGTTAGTGAGCCAAATGGAGTTGTTCTCCCACAAGAACCACTCGGTTGATCCTTCTTCAATATGCCCTTCACCAACATGCAGTGTTTCCTTGATTGAATTAGCTCTCACACCAATATTTGCGTCTAGAGCCTTTGCATTGAGGGCTATCTGAAAACGGCTGTGGCGCTGAAGTTGCCTGTGAATGTGGAGTTGGTGGCATGTGAAACCCGCATGTGGAGCATTCGTTTGTGTGGGATGCTCTACCAGGTTCATTCCTAGATAATGCACTCAAAGGGCACTAAGCATAGAGTGTGAAAACTGAGTTTCCTTGAGAGCTGCTTGGAAGCCTGATGGTGTGTGAAGTTAGTGAGCCAAATGGAGTTGTTCTCCCACAAGAACCACTCGGTTGATCCTTCTTCAATATGCCCTTCACCAACATGCAGTGTTTCCTTGATTGAATTAGCTCTCACACCAATATTTGCGTCTAGAGCCTTTGCATTGAGGGCTATCTGAAAACGGCTGTGGCGCTGAAGTTGCCTGTGAATTTGGAGTTGGTGGCATGTGAAACCCGCATGTGGAGCATTCGTTTGTGTGGGATGCTCTACCAGGTTCATTCCTAGATAATGCACTCAAAGGACACTAAGCATAGAGTGTGGAAACTGAGTTTCCTTGAGAGCTGCTTGGAAGCCTGATGGTGTGTGAAGTTAGTGAGCCAAATGGAGTTGTTCTCCCACAAGAACCACTCGGCTGATCCTTCTTCAATATGCCCTTCACCAACATGCAGTGTTTCCTTGATTGAATTAGCTCTCACACCAATATTTGCGTCTAGAGCCTTTGCATTGAGGGCTATCTGAAAACGGCTGTGGCGCTGAAGTTGCCTGTGAATGTGGAGTTGGTGGCATGTGAAACCCGCATGTGGAGCATTCGTTTGTGTGGGATGCTCTACCAGGTTCATTCCTAGATAATGCACTCAAAGGGCACTAAGCATAGAGTGTGAAAACTGAGTTTCCTTGAGAGCTGCTTGGAAGCCTGATGGTGTGTGAAGTTAGTGAGCCAAATGGAGTTGTTCTCCCACAAGAACCACTCGGCTGATCCTCCTTCAATATGCCCTTCACCAACATGCAGTGTTTCCTTGATTGAATTAGCTCTCACACCAATATTTGCGTCTAGAGCCTTTGCATTGAGGGCTATCTGAAAACGGCTGTGGCGCTGAAGTTGCCTGTCAATGTGGAGTTGGTGGCATGTGAAACCCGCATGTGGAGCATTCGTTTGTGTGGGATGCTCTACCAGGTTCATTCCTAGATAATGCACTCAAAGGGCACTAAGCATAGAGTGTGAAAACTGAGTTTCCTTGAGAGCTGCTTGGAAGCCTGATGGTGTGTGAAGTTAGTGAGCCAAATGGAGTTGTTCTCCCACAAGAACCACTCGGCTGATCCTTCTTCAATATGCCCTTCACCAACATGCAGTGTTTCCTTGATTGAATTAGCTCTCACACCAATATTTGCGTCTAGAGCCTTTGCATTGAGGGCTATCTGAAAACGGCTGTGGCGCTGAAGTTGCCTGTCAATGTGGAGTTGGTGGCATGTGAAACCCGCATGTGGAGCATTCGTTTGTGTGGGATGCTCTACCAGGTTCATTCCTAGATAATGCACTCAAAGGGCACTAAGCATAGAGTGTGAAAACTGAGTTTCCTTGAGAGCTGCTTGGAAGCCTGATGGTGTGTGAAGTTAGTGAGCCAAATGGAGTTGTTCTCCCACAAGAACCACTCGGTTGATCCTTCTTCAATATGCCCTCACCAACATGCAGTGTTTCCTTGATTGAATTAGCTCTCACACCAATATTTGCGTCTAGAGCCTTTGCATTGAGGGCTATCTGAAAACGGCTGTGGCACTGAAATTGCCTGTGAATGTGGAGTTGGTGGCATGTGAAACCCGCATGTGGAGCATTCGTTTGTGTGGGATGCTCTACCAGGTTCATTCCTAGATAATGCACTCAAAGGGCACTAAGCATAGAGTGTGAAAACTGAGTTTCCTTGAGAGCTGCTTGGAAGCCTGATGGTGTGTGAAGTTAGTGAGCCAAATGGAGTTGTTCTCCCACAAGAACCACTCGGCTGATCCTTCTTCAATATGCCCTTCACCAACATGCAGTGTTTCCTTGATTGAATTAGCTCTCACACCAATATTTGCGTCTAGAGCCTTTGCATTGAGGGCTATCTGAAAACGGCTGTGGCGCTGAAGTTGCCTGAGAATGTGGAGTTGGTGGCATGTGAAACCCGCATGTGGAGCATTCGTTTGTGTGGGATGCTCTACCAGGTTCATTCCTAGATAATGCACTCAAAGGGCACTAAGCATAGAGTGTGAAAACTGAGTTTCCTTGAGAGCTGCTTGGAAGCCTGATGGTGTGTGAAGTTAGTGAGCCAAATGGAGTTGTTCTCCCACAAGAACCACTCGGCTGATCCTTCTTCAATATGCCCTTCACCAACATGCAGTGTTTCCTTGATTGAATTAGCTCTCACACCAATATTTGCGTCTAGAGCCTTTGCATTGAGGGCTATCTGAAAACGGCTGTGGCGCTGAATTTGCCTGTGAATGTGGAGTTGGTGGCATGTGAAACCCGCATGTGGAGCATTCGTTTGTGTGGGATGCTCTACCAGGTTCATTCCTAGATAATGCACTCAAAGGGCACTAAGCATAGAGTGTGCAAACTGAGTTTCCTTGAGAGCTGCTTGGAAGCCTGATGGTGTGTGAAGTTAGTGAGCCAAATGGAGTTGTTCTCCCACAAGAACCACTCGGTTGATCCTTCTTCAATATGCCCTTCACCAACATGCAGTGTTTCCTTGATTGAATTAGCTCTCACACCAATATTTGCGTCTAGAGCCTTTGCATTGAGGGCTATCTGAAAACGGCTGTGGCGCTGAAGTTGCCTGTGAATGTGGAGTTGGTGGCATGTGAAACCCGCATGTGGAGCATTCGTTTGTGTGGGATGCTCTACCAGGTTCATTCCTAGATAATGCACTCAAAGGGCACTAAGCATAGAGTGTGAAAACTGAGTTTCCTTGAGAGCTGCTTGGAAGCCTGATGGTGTGTGAAGTTAGTGAGCCAAATGGAGTTGTTCTCCCACAAGAACCACTCGGTTGATCCTTCTTCAATATGCCCTTCACCAACATGCAGTGTTTCCTTGATTGAATTAGCTCTCACACCAATATTTGCGTCTAGAGCCTTTGCATTGAGGGCTATCTGAAAACGGCTGTGGCGCTGAAGTTGCCTGTGAATGTGGAGTTGGTGGCATGTGAAACCCGCATGTGGAGCATTCGTTTGTGTGGGATGCTCTACCAGGTTCATTCCTAGATAATGCACTCAAAGGACACTAAGCATAGAGTGTGGAAACTGAGTTTCCTTGAGAGCTGCTTGGAAGCCTGATGGTGTGTGAAGTTAGTGAGCCAAATGGAGTTGTTCTCCCACAAGAACCACTCGGCTGATCCTTCTTCAATATGCCCTTCACCAACATGCAGTGTTTCCTTGATTGAATTAGCTCTCACACCAATATTTGCGTCTAGAGCCTTTGCATTGAGGGCTATCTGAAAACGGCTGTGGCGCTGAAGTTGCCTGTGAATGTGGAGTTGGTGGCATGTGAAACCCGCATGTGGAGCATTCGTTTGTGTGGGATGCTCTACCAGGTTCATTCCTAGATAATGCACTCAAAGGGCACTAAGCATAGAGTGTGAAAACTGAGTTTCCTTGAGAGCTGCTTGGAAGCCTGATGGTGTGTGAAGTTAGTGAGCCAAAGGAGTTGTTCTCCCACAAGAACCACTCGGCTGATCCTCCTTCAATATGCCCTTCACCAACATGCAGTGTTTCCTTGATTGAATTAGCTCTCACACCAATATTTGCGTCTAGAGCCTTTGCATTGAGGGCTATCTGAAAACGGCTGTGGCGCTGAAATTGCCTGTGAATGTGGAGTTGGTGGCATGTGAAACCCGCATGTGGAGCATTCGTTTGTGTGGGATGCTCTACCAGGTTCATTCCTAGATAATGCACTCAAAGGGCACTAAGCATAGAGTGTGTAAACTGAGTTTCCTTGAGAGCTGCTTGGAAGCCTGATGGTGTGTGAAGTTAGTGAGCCAAATGGAGTTGTTCTCCCACAAGAACCACTCGGCTGATCCTTCTTCAATATGCCCTTCACCAACATGCAGTGTTTCCTTGATTGAATTAGCTCTCACACCAATATTTGCGTCTAGAGCCTTTGCATTGAGGGCTATCTGAAAACGGCTGTGGCGCTGAAGTTGCCTGTCAATGTGGAGTTGGTGGCATGTGAAACCCGCATGTGGAGCATTCGTTTGTGTGGGATGCTCTACCAGGTTCATTCCTAGATAATGCACTCAAAGGGCACTAAGCATAGAGTGTGAAAACTGAGTTTCCTTGAGAGCTGCTTGGAAGCCTGATGGTGTGTGAAGTTAGTGAGCCAAATGGAGTTGTTCTCCCACAAGAACCACTCGGTTGATCCTTCTTCAATATGCCCTTCACCAACATGCAGTGTTTCCTTGATTGAATTAGCTCTCACACCAATATTTGCGTCTAGAGCCTTTGCATTGAGGGCTATCTGAAAACGGCTGTGGCGCTGAAGTTGCCTGTCAATGTGGAGTTGGTGGCATGTGAAACCCGCATGTGGAGCATTCGTTTGTGTGGGATGCTCTACCAGGTTCATTCCTAGATAATGCACTCAAAGGACACTAAGCATAGAGTGTGGAAACTGAGTTTCCTTGAGAGCTGCTTGGAAGCCTGATGGTGTGTGAAGTTAGTGAGCCAAATGGAGTTGTTCTCCCACAAGAACCACTCGGCTGATCCTTCTTCAATATGCCCTTCACCAACATGCAGTGTTTCCTTGATTGAATTAGCTCTCAAACCAATATTTGTGTCTAGAGCCAATGCATTGAGGGCTATCTGAAAACGGCTGTGGCACTTACGTTGCCTGAGAATGTGGAGTTGGTGGCATGTGAAACCCACATGTGGAGCATTCGTTTGTGTGGGATGCTCTACCAGGTTCATTCCTAGATAATGCACTCAAAGGGCACTAAGCATAGAGTGTGAAAACTGAGTTTCCTTGAGAGCTGCTTGGAAGCCTGATGGTGTGTGAAGTTAGTGAGCCAAACGGAGTTGTTCTCCCACAAGAACCACTCGGCTGATCCTTCTTCAATATGCCCTTCACCAACATGCAGTGTTTCCTTGATTGAATTAGCTCTCACACCAATATTTGCGTCTAGAGCCTTTGCATTGAGGGCTATCTGAAAACGGCTGTGGCGCTGAAGTTGCCTGTCAATGTGGAGTTGGTGGCATGTGAAACCCGCATGTGGAGCATTCGTTTGTGTGGGATGCTCTACCAGGTTCATTCCTAGATAATGCACTCAAAGGGCACTAAGCATAGAGTGTGAAAACTGAGTTTCCTTGAGAGCTGCTTGGAAGCCTGATGGTGTGTGAAGTTAGTGAGCCAAATGGAGTTGTTCTCCCACAAGAACCACTCGGCTGATCCTTCTTCAATATGCCCTTCACCAACATGCAGTGTTTCCTTGATTGAATTAGCTCTCACACCAATATTTGCGTCTAGAGCCTTTGCATTGAGGGCTATCTGAAAACGGCTGTGGCGCTGAAGATGCCTGTCAATGTGGAGTTGGTGGCATGTGAAACCCGCATGTGGAGCATTCGTTTGTGTGGGATGCTCTACCAGGTTCATTCCTAGATAATGCATTCAAAGGGCACTAAGCATAGAGTGTGAAAACTGACTTTCCTAGAGAGCTGCTTGGAAGCCTGATGGTGTGTGAAGTTAGTGAGCCAAATGGAGTTGTTCTCCCACAAGAACCACTCGGCTGATCCTTCTTCAATATGCCCTTCACCAACATGCAGTGTTTCCTTGATTGAATTAGCTCTCACACCAATATTTGCGTCTAGAGCCTTTGCATTGAGGGCTATCTGAAAACGGCTGTGGCGCTGAAGTTGCCTGTCAATGTGGAGTTGGTGGCATGTGAAACCCGCATGTGGAGCATTCGTTTGTGTGGGATGCTCTACCAGGTTCATTCCTAGATAATGCACTCAAAGGGCACTAAGCATAGAGTGTGAAAACTGAGTTTCCTTGAGAGCTGCTTGGAAGCCTGATGGTGTGTGAAGTTAGTGAGCCAAATGGAGTTGTTCTCCCACAAGAATCACTCGGCTGATCCTTCTTCAATATGCCCTTCACCAACATGCAGTGTTGCCTTGATTGAATTAGCTCTCACACCAATATTTGCGTCTAGAGCCTTTGCATTGAGGGCTATCTGAAAACGGCTGTGGCGCTAAAGTTGCCTGAGAATGTGGAGTTGGTGGCATGTGAAACCCGCATGTGGAGCATTCGTTTGTGTGGGATGCTCTACCAGGTTCATTCCTAGATAATGCACTCAAAGGGCACTAAGCATAGAGTGTGAAAACTGACTTTCCTAGAGAGCTGCTTGGAAGCCTGATGGTGTGTGAAGTTAGTGAGCCAAATGGAGTTGTTCTCCCACAAGAACCACTCGGCTGATCGTTCTTCAATATGCCCTTCACCAACATGCAGTGTTTCCTTGATTGAATTAGCTCTCACACCAATATTTGCGTCTAGAGCCTTTGCATTGAGGGCTATCTGAAAACGGCTGTGGCGCTGAAGTTGCCTGTGAATGTGGAGTTGGTGGCATGTGAAACCCGCATGTGGAGCATTCGTTTGTGTGGGATGCTCTACCAGGTTCATTCCTAGATAATGCACTCAAAGGGCACTAAGCATAGAGTGTGTAAACTGAGTTTCCTTGAGAGCTGCTTGGAAGCCTGATGGTGTGTGAAGTTAGTGAGCCAAATGGAGTTGTTCTCCCACAAGAACCACTCGGCTGATCCTTCTTCAATATGCCCTTCACCAACATGCAGTGTTTCCTTGATTGAATTAGCTCTCACACCAATATTTGCGTCTAGAGCCTTTGCATTGAGGGCTATCTGAAAACGGCTGTGGCGCTGAAGTTGCCTGTCAATGTGGAGTTGGTGGCATGTGAAACCCGCATGTGGAGCATTCGTTTGTGTGGGATGCTCTACCAGGTTCATTCCTAGATAATGCACTCAAAGGGCACTAAGCATAGAGTGTGAAAACTGAGTTTCCTTGAGAGCTGCTTGGAAGCCTGATGGTGTGTGAAGTTAGTGAGCCAAATGGAGTTGTTCTCCCACAAGAACCACTCGGCTGATCCTTCTTCAATATGCCCTTCACCAACATGCAGTGTTTCCTTGATTGAATTAGCTCTCACACCAATATTTGCGTCTAGAGCCTTTGCATTGAGGGCTATCTGAAAACGGCTGTGGCGCTGAAGTTGCCTGTGAATGTGGAGTTGGTGGCATGTGAAACCCGCATGTGGAGCATTCGTTTGTGTGGGATGCTCTACCAGCTTCATTCCTAGATAATGCACTCAAAGGGCACTAAGCATAGAGTGTGAAAACTGAGTTTCCTTGAGAGCTGCTTGGAAGCCTGATGGTGTGTGAAGTTAGTGAGCCAAATGGAGTTGTTCTCCCACAAGAACCACTCGGCTGATCCTTCTTCAATATGCCCTTCACCAACATGCAGTGTTTCCTTGATTGAATTAGCTCTCACACCAATATTTGCGTCTAGAGCCTTTGCATTGAGGGCTATCTGAAAACGGCTGTGGCGCTGAAGTTGCCTGTGAATGTGGAGTTGGTGGCATGTGAAACCCGCATGTGGAGCATTCGTTTGTGTGGGATGCTCTACCAGGTTCATTCCTAGATAATGCACTCAAAGGGCACTAAGCATAGAGTGTGAAAACTGACTTTCCTAGAGAGCTGCTTGGAAGCCTGATGGTGTGTGAAGTTAGTGAGCCAAATGGAGTTGTTCTCCCACAAGAACCACTCGGCTGATCCTTCTTCAATATGCCCTTCACCAACATGCAGTGTTTCCTTGATTGAATTAGCTCTCACACCAATATTTGCGTCTAGAGCCTTTGCATTGAGGGCTATCTGAAAACGGCTGTGGCGCTGAAGTTGCCTGTGAATGTGGAGTTGGTGGCATGTGAAACCCGCATGTGGAGCATTCGTTTGTGTGGGATGCTCTACCAGGTTCATTCCTAGATAATGCACTCAAAGGGCACTAAGCATAGAGTGTGAAAACTGAGTTTCCTTGAGAGCTGCTTGGAAGCCTGATGGTGTGTGAAGTTAGTGAGCCAAATGGAGTTGTTCTCCCACAAGAACCACTCGGCTGATCCTTCTTCAATATGCCCTTCACCAACATGCAGTGTTTCCTTGATTGAATTAGCTCTCACACCAATATTTGCGTCTAGAGCCTTTGCATTGAGGGCTATTTGAAAACGGCTGTGGCGCTGAAGTTGCCTGTGAATGTGGAGTTTGTGGCATGTGAAACCCCCATGTGGAGCATTCGTTTGTGTGGGATGCTCTACCAGGTTCATCCCTAGATAATGCACTCAAATGGCACTAAGCATAGAGTGTGAAAACTGAGTTTCCTTGAGAGTTGCTTAGAAGCCTGATGGTGTGTGAAGTTAGTGAGCCAAATGGAGTTGTTCTCCCACAAGAACCACTTGGCTGATCCTTCTTCAATATGCCCTTCACCAACATGCAGTGTTTCCTTGATTGAATTAGCTCTCACACCAATATTTGTGTCTAGAGCCTTTGCATTGAGGGCTATCTGAAAACGGCTGTGGCGCTAAAGTTGCCTGCGAATGTGGAGTTGGTGGCATGTGAAACCCGCATGTGGAGCATTCGTTTGTGTGGCATGCTCACCAAGCTTCATTTCAGTCCTAGGCACTCAAAGGGCACTAAGCATAGAGTGTGAAAACTGAGTTTCCTTGAGAGCTGCTTGGAAGCCTGATGGTGTGTGAAGTTAGTGAGCCAAATGGAGTTGTTCTCCCACAAGAACCACTCGGCTGATCCTTCTTCAATATACCCTTCAAAAACATGCAGTGTTTCCTTGATTGAATTAGCTCTCACACCAATATTTGCGTCTAGAGCCTTTGCATTGAGGGCTATCTGAAAACGGCTGTGGCGCTGAAGTTGCCTGAGAATGTGGAGTTGGTGGCATGTGAAAACCGCATGTGGAGCATTCGTTTGTGTGGCATGCTCTACCAGCTTCATTCCTAGATAATGCACTCAAAGGGCACTAAGCATAGAGTGTGAAAACTGAGTTTCCTTGAGAGCTGCTTGGAAGCCTGATGGTGTGTGAAGTTAGTGAGCCAAATGGAGTTGTTCTCCCACAAGAACCACTCGGCTGATCCTTCTTCAATATGCCCTTCACCAACATGCAGTGTTTCCTTGATTGAATTAGCTCTCACACCAATATTTGCGTCTAGAGCCTTTGCATTGAGGGCTATTTGAAAACGGCTGTGGCGCTGAAGTTGCCTGTGAATGTGGAGTTTGTGGCATGTGAAACCCACATGTGGAGCATTCGTTTGTGTGGGATGCTCTACCAGGTTCATTCCTAGATAATGCACTCAAAGGGCACTAAGCATAGAGTGTGAAAACTGAGTTTCCTTGAGAGATGCTTAGAAGCCTGATGGTGTGTGAAGTTAGTGAGCCAAATGGAGTTGTTCTCCCACAAGAACCACTTGGCTGATCCTTCTTCAATATGCCCTTCACCAACATGCAGTGTTTCCTTGATTGAATTAGCTCTCACACCAATATTTGTGTCTAGAGCCTTTGCATTGAGGGCTATCTGAAAACGGCTGTGGCGCTGAAGTTGCCTGAGAATGTGGAGTTGGTGGCATGTGAAACCCGCATGTGGAGCATTTGTTTTTGTGGGATGCTCTACCAGGTTCATTCCTAGATAATGCACTCAACAAAGGTCACTAAGCATAGAGTGTGAAAACTGAGTTTCCTAGAGAGCTGCTTGGAAGCCTGATGGTGTGTGAAGTTAGTGAGCCAAATGGAGTTGTTCTCCCACAAGGACCACTCGGCTGATCGTTCTTCAATATGCCCTTCACCAACATGCAGTGTTTCCTTGATTGAATTAGCTCTCACACCAATATTTGCGTCTAGAGCCTTTGCATTGAGGGCTATCTGAAAACGGCTGTGGCGCTGAAGTTGCCTGTCAATGTGGAGTTGGTGGCATGTGAAACCCGCATGTGGAGCATTCGTTTGTGTGGGATGCTCTACCAGGTTCATTCCTAGATAATGCACTCAAAGGGCACTAAGCATAGAGTGTGAAAACTGAGTTTCCTTGAGAGCTGCTTGGAAGCCTGATGGTGTGTGAAGTTAGTGAGCCAAATGGAGTTGTTCTCCCACAAGAATCACTCGGCTGATCCTTCTTCAATATGCCCTTCACCAACATGCAGTGTTGCCTTGATTGAATTAGCTCTCACACCAATATTTGCGTCTAGAGCCTTTGCATTGAGGGCTATCTGAAAACGGCTGTGGCGCTAAAGTTGCCTGAGAATGTGGAGTTGGTGGCATGTGAAACCCGCATGTGGAGCATTCGTTTGTGTGGGATGCTCTACCAGGTTCATTCCTAGATAATGCACTCAAAGGGCACTAAGCATAGAGTGTGAAAACTGACTTTCCTAGAGAGCTGCTTGGAAGCCTGATGGTGTGTGAAGTTAGTGAGCCAAATGGAGTTGTTCTCCCACAAGAACCACTCGGCTGATCCTTCTTCAATATGCCCTTCACCAACATGCAGTGTTTCCTTGATTGAATTAGCTCTCACACCAATATTTGCGTCTAGAGCCTTTGCATTGAGGGCTATCTGAAAACGGCTGTGGCGCTGAAGTTGCCTGTGAATGTGGAGTTGGTGGCATGTGAAACCCGCATGTGGAGCATTCGTTTGTGTGGGATGCTCTACCAGGTTCATTCCTAGATAATGCACTCAAAGGGCACTAAGCATAGAGTGTGTAAACTGAGTTTCCTTGAGAGCTGCTTGGAAGCCTGATGGTGTGTGAAGTTAGTGAGCCAAATGGAGTTGTTCTCCCACAAGAACCACTCGGCTGATCCTTCTTCAATATGCCCTTCACCAACATGCAGTGTTTCCTTGATTGAATTAGCTCTCACACCAATATTTGCGTCTAGAGCCTTTGCATTGAGGGCTATCTGAAAACGGCTGTGGCGCTGAAGTTGCCTGTCAATGTGGAGTTGGTGGCATGTGAAACCCGCATGTGGAGCATTCGTTTGTGTGGGATGCTCTACCAGGTTCATTCCTAGATAATGCACTCAAAGGGCACTAAGCATAGAGTGTGAAAACTGAGTTTCCTTGAGAGCTGCTTGGAAGCCTGATGGTGTGTGAAGTTAGTGAGCCAAATGGAGTTGTTCTCCCACAAGAACCACTCGGCTGATCCTTCTTCAATATGCCCTTCACCAACATGCAGTGTTTCCTTGATTGAATTAGCTCTCACACCAATATTTGCGTCTAGAGCCTTTGCATTGAGGGCTATCTGAAAACGGCTGTGGCGCTAAAGTTGCCTGAGAATGTGGAGTTGGTGGCATGTGAAACCCGCATGTGGAGCATTCGTTTGTGTGGGATGCTCTACCAGGTTCATTCCTAGATAATGCACTCAAAGGGCACTAAGCATAGAGTGTGAAAACTGAGTTTCCTTGAGAGCTGCTTGGAAGCCTGATGGTGTGTGAAGTTAGTGAGCCAAATGGAGTTGTTCTCCCACAAGAACCACTCGGCTGATCCTTCTTCAATATGCCCTTCACCAACATGCAGTGTTTCCTTGATTGAATTAGCTCTCACACCAATATTTGCGTCTAGAGCCTTTGCATTGAGGGCTATCTGAAAACGGCTGTGGCGCTGAAGTTGCCTGTGAATGTGGAGTTGGTGGCATGTGAAACCCGCATGTGGAGCATTCGTTTGTGTGGGATGCTCTACCAGGTTCATTCCTAGATAATGCACTCAAAGGGCACTAAGCATAGAGTGTGAAAACTGACTTTCCTAGAGAGCTGCTTGGAAGCCTGATGGTGTGTGAAGTTAGTGAGCCAAATGGAGTTGTTCTCCCACAAGAACCACTCGGCTGATCCTTCTTCAATATGCCCTTCACCAACATGCAGTGTTTCCTTGATTGAATTAGCTCTCACACCAATATTTGCGTCTAGAGCCTTTGCATTGAGGGCTATCTGAAAACGGCTGTGGCGCTGAAGTTGCCTGTGAATGTGGAGTTGGTGGCATGTGAAACCCGCATGTGGAGCATTCGTTTGTGTGGGATGCTCTACCAGGTTCATTCCTAGATAATGCACTCAAAGGGCACTAAGCATAGAGTGTGAAAACTGAGTTTCCTTGAGAGCTGCTTGGAAGCCTGATGGTGTGTGAAGTTAGTGAGCCAAATGGAGTTGTTCTCCCACAAGAACCACTCGGCTGATCCTTCTTCAATATGCCCTTCACCAACATGCAGTGTTTCCTTGATTGAATTAGCTCTCACACCAATATTTGCGTCTAGAGCCTTTGCATTGAGGGCTATTTGAAAACGGCTGTGGCGCTGAAGTTGCCTGTGAATGTGGAGTTTGTGGCATGTGAAACCCCCATGTGGAGCATTCGTTTGTGTGGGATGCTCTACCAGGTTCATTCCTAGATAATGCACTCAAATGGCACTAAGCATAGAGTGTGAAAACTGAGTTTCCTTGAGAGTTGCTTAGAAGCCTGATGGTGTGTGAAGTTAGTGAGCCAAATGGAGTTGTTCTCCCACAAGAACCACTTGGCTGATCCTTCTTCAATATGCCCTTCACCAACATGCAGTGTTTCCTTGATTGAATTAGCTCTCACACCAATATTTGTGTCTAGAGCCTTTGCATTGAGGGCTATCTGAAAACGGCTGTGGCGCTAAAGTTGCTTGCGAATGTGGAGTTGGTGGCATGTGAAACCCGCATGTGGAGCATTCGTTTGTGTGGCATGCTCACCAAGCTTCATTTCAGTCCTAGGCACCTCAAAGGGCACTAAGCATAGAGTGTGAAAACTGAGTTTCCTTGAGAGCTGCTTGGAAGCCTGATGGTGTGTGAAGTTAGTGAGCCAAATGGAGTTGTTCTCCCACAAGAACCACTCGGCTGATCCTTCTTCAATATACCCTTCAAAAACATGCAGTGTTTCCTTGATTGAATTAGCTCTCACACCAATATTTGCGTCTAGAGCCTTTGCATTGAGGGCTATCTGAAAACGGCTGTGGCGCTGAAGTTGCCTGAGAATGTGGAGTTGGTGGCATGTGAAAACCGCATGTGGAGCATTCGTTTGTGTGGGATGCTCTACCAGCTTCATTCCTAGATAATGCACTCAAAGGGCACTAAGCATAGAGTGTGAAAACTGAGTTTCCTTGAGAGCTGCTTGGAAGCCTGATGGTGTGTGAAGTTAGTGAGCCAAATGGAGTTGTTCTCCCACAAGAACCACTCGGCTGATCCTTCTTCAATATGCCCTTCACCAACATGCAGTGTTTCCTTGATTGAATTAGCTCTCACACCAATATTTGCGTCTAGAGCCTTTGCATTGAGGGCTATTTGAAAACGGCTGTGGCGCTGAAGTTGCCTGTGAATGTGGAGTTTGTGGCATGTGAAACCCACATGTGGAGCATTCGTTTGTGTGGGATGCTCTACCAGGTTCATTCCTAGATAATGCACTCAAAGGGCACTAAGCATAGAGTGTGAAAACTGAGTTTCCTTGAGAGATGCTTAGAAGCCTGATGGTGTGTGAAGTTAGTGAGCCAAATGGAGTTGTTCTCCCACAAGAACCACTTGGCTGATCCTTCTTCAATATGCCCTTCACCAACATGCAGTGTTTCCTTGATTGAATTAGCTCTCACACCAATATTTGTGTCTAGAGCCTTTGCATTGAGGGCTATCTGAAAACGGCTGTGGCGCTGAAGTTGCCTGAGAATGTGGAGTTGGTGGCATGTGAAACCCGCATGTGGAGCATTTGTTTTTGTGGGATGCTCTACCAGGTTCATTCCTAGATAATGCACTCAACAAAGGTCACTAAGCATAAGAGTGTGAAAACTGAGTTTCCTAGAGAGCTGCTTGGAAGCCTGATGGTGTGTGAAGTTAGTGAGCCAAATGGAGTTGTTCTCCCACAAGGACCACTCGGCTGATCGTTCTTCAATATGCCCTTCACCAACATGCAGTGTTTCCTTGATTGAATTAGCTCTCACACCAATATTTGCGTCTAGAGCCTTTGCATTGAGGGCTATCTGAAAACGGCTGTGGCGCTGAAGTTGCCTGAGAATGTGGAGTTGGTGGCATGTGAAACCCGCATGTGGAGCATTCGTTTGTGTGGGATGCTCTACCAGGTTCATTCCTAGATAATGCACTCAAAGGGCACTAAGCATAGAGTGTGAAAACTGAGTTTCCTTGAGAGCTGCTTAGAAGCCTGATGGTGTGTGAAGTTAGTGAGCCAAATGGAGTTGTTCTCCCACAAGAACCACTCGGCTGATCCTTCTTCAATATGCCCTTCACCAACATGCAGTGTTTCCTTGATTGAATTAGCTCTCACACCAATATTTGCGTCTAGAGCCTTTGCATTGAGGGCTATCTGAAAACGGCTGTGGCGCTGAAGTTGCCTGTGAATGTGGAGTTGGTGGCATGTGAAACCCGCATGTGGAGCATTCGTTTGTGTGGGATGCTCTACCAGGTTCATTCCTAGATAATGCACTCAAAGGGCACTAAGCATAGAGTGTGAAAACTGAGTTTCCTTGAGAGCTGCTTGGAAGCCTGATGGTGTGTGAAGTTAGTGAGCCAAATGGAGTTGTTCTCCCACAAGAACCACTCGGCTGATCCTTCTTCAATATGCCCTTCACCAACATGCAGTGTTTCCTTATTGAATTAGCTCTCACACCAATATTTGCGTCTAGAGCCTTTGCATTGAGGGTTATCTGAAAACGGCTGTGGCGCTGAAGTTGCCTGTGAATGTGGAGTTGGTGGCATGTGAAACCCGCATGTGGAGCATTCGTTTGTGTGGGATGCTCTACCAGGTTCATTCCTAGATAATGCACTCAAAGGGCACTAAGCATAGAGTGTGAAAACTGAGTTTCCTTGAGAGCTGCTTGGAAGCCTGATGGTGTGTGAAGTTAGTGAGCCAAATGGAGTTGTTCTCCCACAAGAACCACTCGGCTGATCCTTCTTCAATATGCCCTTCACCAACATGCAGTGTTTCCTTGATTGAATTAGCTCTCACACCAATATTTGCGTCTAGAGCCTTTGCATTGAGGGCTATCTGAAAACAGCTGTGGCGCTGAAGTTGCCTGAGAATGTGGAGTTGGTGGCATGTGAAACCCGCATGTGGAGCATTCGTTTGTGTGGGATGCTCTACCAGGTTCATTCCTAGATAATGCACTCAAAGGGCACTAAGCATAGAGTGTGAAAACTGAGTTTCCTTGAGAGCTGCTTGGAAGCCTGATGGTGTGTGAAGTTAGTGAGCCAAATGGAGTTGTTCTCCCACAAGAACCACTCGGCTGATCCTTCTTCAATATGCCCTTCACCAACATGCAGTGTTTCCTTGATTGAATTAGCTCTCACACCAATATTTGCGTCTAGAGCCTTTGCATTGAGGGCTATCTGAAAACGGCTGTGGCGCTGAAGTTGCCTGTGAATGTGGAGTTGGTGACATGTGAAACCCGCATGTGGAGCATTCGTTTGTGTGGGATGCTCTACCAGGTTCATTCCTAGATAATGCACTCAAAGGGCACTAAGCATAGAGTGTGAAAACTGAGTTTCCTTGAGAGCTGCTTGGAAGCCTGATGGTGTGTGAAGTTAGTGAGCCAAATGGAGTTGTTCTCCCACAAGAACCACTTGGCTGATCCTTCTTCAATATGCCCTTCACCAACATGCAGTGTTTCCTTGATTGAATTAGCTCTCACACCAATATTTGTGTCTAGAGCCTTTGCATTGAGGGCTATCTGAAAACGGCTGTGGCGCTGAAGTTGCCTGTGAATGTGGAGTTGGTGGCATGTGAAACCCGCATGTGGAGCATTTGTTTGTGTGGGATGCTCTACCAGGTTCATTCCTAGATAATGCACTCAAAGGGCACTAAGCATAGAGTGTGAAAACTGAGTTTCCTTGAGAGCTGCTTGGAAGCCTGATGGTGTGTGAAGTTAGTGAGCCAAATGGAGTTGTTCTCCCACAAGAACCACTCGGCTGATCCTTCTTCAATATGCCCTTCACCAACATGCAGTGTTTCCTTGATTGAATTAGCTCTCACACCAATATTTGCGTCTAGAGCCTTTGCATTGAGGGCTATCTGAAAACGGCTGTGGCGCTGAAGTTGCCTGTGAATGTGGAGTTGGTGGCATGTGAAACCCGCATGTGGAGCATTCGTTTGTGTGGGATGCTCTACCAGCTTAATTTCAGTCCTAGGCACTCAAAGGGCACTAAGCATAGAGTGTGAAAACTGAGTTTCCTTGAGAGCTGCTTAGAAGCCTGATGGTGTGTGAAGTTAGTGAGCCAAATGGAGTTGTTCTCCCACAAGAACCACTCGGCTGATCCTTCTTCAATATGCCCTTCACCAACATGCAGTGTTTCCTTGATTGAATTAGCTCTCACACCAATATTTGCGTCTAGAGGCTTTGCATTGAGGGCTATCTGAAAACGGCTGTGGCGCTGAAGTTGCCTGTGAATGTGGAGTTGGTGGCATGTGAAACCCGCATGTGGAGCATTCGTTTGTGTGGGATGCTCTACCAGGTTCATTCCTAGATAATGCACTCAAAGGGCACTAAGCATAGAGTGTGAAAACTGAGTTTCCTTGAGAGCTGCTTGGAAGCCTGATGGTGTGTGAAGTTAGTGAGCCAAATGGAGTTGTTCTCCCACAAGAACCACTCGGCTGATCCTTCTTCAATATGCCCTTCACCAACATGCAGTGTTTCCTTGATTGAATTAGCTCTCACACCAATATTTGCGTCTAGAGCCTTTGCATTGAGGGCTATCTGAAAACGGCTGTGGCGCTAAAGTTGCCTGAGAATGTGGAGTTGGTGGCATGTGAAACCCGCATGTGGAGCATTCGTTTGTGTGGGATGCTCTACCAGGTTCATTCCTAGATAATGCACTCAAAGGGCACTAAGCATAGAGTGTGAAAACTGAGTTTCCTTGAGAGCTGCTTGGAAGCCTGATGGTGTGTGAAGTTAGTGAGCCAAATGGAGTTGTTCTCCCACAAGAACCACTCGGCTGATCCTTCTTCAATATGCCCTTCACCAACATGCAGTGTTTCCTTGACTTGAATTAGCTCTCACACCAATATTTGCGTCTAGAGCCTTTGCATTGAGGGCTATCTGAAAACGGCTGTGGCGCTGAAGTTGCCTGAGAATGTGGAGTTGGTGGCATGTGAAACCCGCATGTGGAGCATTCGTTTGTGTGGGATGCTCTACCAGGTTCATTCCTAGATAATGCACTCAAAGGGCACTAAGCATAGAGTGTGAAAACTGAGTTTCCTTGAGAGCTGCTTGGAAGCCTGATGGTGTGTGAAGTTAGTGAGCCAAATGGAGTTGTTCTCCCACAAGAACCACTCGGCTGATCCTTTCTTCAATATGCCCTTCACCAACATGCAGTGTTTCCTTGATTGAATTAGCTCTCACACCAATATTTGCGTCTAGAGCCTTTGCATTGAGGGCTATCTGAAAACGGCTGTGGCGCTGAAGTTGCCTGTGAATGTGGAGTTGGTGACATGTGAAACCCGCATGTGGAGCATTCGTTTGTGTGGGATGCTCTACCAGGTTCATTCCTAGATAATGCACTCAAAGGGCACTAAGCATAGAGTGTGAAAACTGAGTTTCCTTGAGAGCTGCTTGGAAGCCTGATGGTGTGTGAAGTTAGTGAGCCAAATGGAGTTGTTCTCCCACAAGAACCACTCGGCTGATCCTTCTTCAATATGCCCTTCACCAACATGCAGTGTTTCCTTGACTTGAATTAGCTCTCACAACCAATATTTGTGTCTAGGCCTTTGCATTAAGGGCTATCTGAAAACGGCTGTGGCGCTGAAGTTGCCTGTGAATGTGGAGTTGGTGGCATGTGAAACCCGCATGTGGAGCATTTGTTTGTGTGGGATGCTCTACCAGGTTCATTCCTAGATAATGCACTCAAAGGGCACTAAGCATAGAGTGTGAAAACTGAGTTTCCTTGAGAGCTGCTTGGAAGCCTGATGGTGTGTGAAGTTAGGTCAGCCAAATGGAGTTGTTCTCCCACAAGAACCACTCGGCTGATCCTTCTTCAATATGCCCTTCACCAACATGCAGTGTTTCCTTGATTGAATTAGCTCTCACACAATATTTGCGTCTAGAGCCTTTGCATTGAGGGCTATCTGAAAACGGCTGTGGCGCTAAAGTTGCCTGAGAATGTGGAGTTGGTGGCATGTGAAACCCGCATGTGGAGCATTCGTTTGTGTGGGATGCTCTACCAGCTTAATTTCAGTCTAGGCACTCAAAGGGCACTAAGCATAGAGTGTGAAAACTGAGTTTCCTTGAGAGCTGCTTAGAAGCCTGATGGTGTGTGAAGTTAGTGAGCCAAATGGAGTTGTTCTCCCACAAGAACCACTCGGCTGATCCTTCTTCAATATGCCCTTCACCAACATGCAGTGTTTCCTTGATTGAATTAGCTCTCACACACCAATATTTGCGTCTAGAGGCTTTGCATTGAGGGCTATCTGAAAACGGCTGTGGCGCTGAAGTTGCCTGTGAATGTGGAGTTGGTGGCATGTGAAACCCGCATGTGGAGCATTCGTTTGTGTGGGATGCTCTACCAGGTTCATTCCTAGATAATGCACTCAAAGGGCACTAAGCATAGAGTGTGAAAACTGAGTTTCCTTGAGAGCTGCTTGGAAGCCTGATGGTGTGTGAAGTTAGTGAGCCAAATGGAGTTGTTCTCCCACAAGAACCACTCGGCTGATCCTTCTTCAATATGCCCTTCACCAACATGCAGTGTTTCCTTGATTGAATTAGCTCTCACACCAATATTTGCGTCTAGAGCCTTTGCATTGAGGGCTATCTGAAAACGGCTGTGGCGCTAAAGTTGCCTGAGAATGTGGAGTTGGTGGCATGTGAAACCCGCATGTGGAGCATTCGTTTGTGTGGGATGCTCTACCAGGTTCATTCCTAGATAATGCACTCAAAGGGCACTAAGCATAGAGTGTGAAAACTGAGTTTCCTTGAGAGCTGCTTGGAAGCCTGATGGTGTGTGAAGTTAGTGAGCCAAATGGAGTTGTTCTCCCACAAGAACCACTCGGCTGATCCTTCTTCAATATGCCCTTCACCAACATGCAGTGTTTCCTTGATTGAATTAGCTCTCACACCAATATTTGCGTCTAGAGCCTTTGCATTGAGGGCTATCTGAAAACGGCTGTGGCGCTGAAGTTGCCTGTGAATGTGGAGTTGGTGGCATGTGAAACCCGCATGTGGAGCATTCGTTTGTGTGGGATGCTCTACCAGGTTCATTCCTAGATAATGCACTCAAAGGGCACTAAGCATAGAGTGTGAAAACTGACTTTCCTAGAGAGCTGCTTGGAAGCCTGATGGTGTGTGAAGTTAGTGAGCCAAATGGAGTTGTTCTCCCACAAGAACCACTCGGCTGATCCTTCTTCAATATGCCCTTCACCAACATGCAGTGTTTCCTTGATTGAATTAGCTCTCACACCAATATTTGCGTCTAGAGCCTTTGCATTGAGGGCTATCTGAAAACGGCTGTGGCGCTGAAGTTGCCTGTGAATGTGGAGTTGGTGGCATGTGAAACCCGCATGTGGAGCATTCGTTTGTGTGGGATGCTCTACCAGGTTCATTCCTAGATAATGCACTCAAAGGGCACTAAGCATAGAGTGTGAAAACTGAGTTTCCTTGAGAGCTGCTTGGAAGCCTGATGGTGTGTGAAGTTAGTGAGCCAAATGGAGTTGTTCTCCCACAAGAACCACTCGGCTGATCCTTCTTCAATATGCCCTTCACCAACATGCAGTGTTTCCTTGATTGAATTAGCTCTCACACCAATATTTGCGTCTAGAGCCTTTGCATTGAGGGCTATTTGAAAACGGCTGTGGCGCTGAAGTTGCCTGTGAATGTGGAGTTTGTGGCATGTGAAACCCCCATGTGGAGCATTCGTTGTGTGGGATGCTCTACCAGGTTCATTCCTAGATAATGCACTCAAATGGCACTACGCATAGAGTGTGAAAACTGAGTTTCCTTGAGAGTTGCTTAGAAGCCTGATGGTGTGTGAAGTTAGTGAGCCAAATGGAGTTGTTCTCCCACAAGAACCACTTGGCTGATCCTTCTTCAATATGCCCTTCACCAACATGCAGTGTTTCCTTGATTGAATTAGCTCTCACACCAATATTTGTGTCTAGAGCCTTTGCATTGAGGGCTATCTGAAAACGGCTGTGGCGCTGAAGTTGCCTGCGAATGTGGAGTTGGTGGCATGTGAAACCCGCATGTGGAGCATTCGTTTGTGTGGCATGCTCACCAAGCTTCATTTCAGTCCTAGGCACTCAAAGGGCACTAAGCATAGAGTGTGAAAACTGAGTTTCCTTGAGAGCTGCTTGGAAGCCTGATGGTGTGTGAAGTTAGTGAGCCAAATGGAGTTGTTCTCCCACAAGAACCACTCGGCTGATCCTTCTTCAATATACCCTTCAAAAACATGCCAGTGTTTCCTTGATTGAATTAGCTCTCACACCAGTATTTGCGTCTAGAGCCTTTGCAATGAGGGCTATCTGAAAACGGCTGTGGCGCTGAAATTGCCTGAGAATGTGGAGTTGGTGGCATGTGAAAACCGCATGTGGAGCATTCGTTTGTGTGGCATGCTCTACCAGCTTCATTCCTAGATAATGCACTCAAAGGGCACTAAGCATAGAGTGTGAAAACTGAGTTTCCTTGAGAGCTGCTTGGAAGCCTGATGGTGTGTGAAGTTAGTGAGCCCAAATGGAGTTGTTCTCCCACAAGAACCACTCGGCTGATCCTTCTTCAATATGCCCTTCACGAACATTCAGTGTTTCCTTGATTGAATTAGCTCTCACACCAATATTTGCGTCTAGAGCCTTTGCATTGAGGGCTATTTGAAAACGCTGTGGCGCTGAAGTTGCCTGTGAATGTGGAGTTTTGTGGCATGTGAAACCCACATGTGGAGCATTCGTTTGTGTGGGATGCTCTACCAGGTTCATTCCTAGATAATGCACTCAAAGGGCACTAAGCATAGAGTGTGAAAACTGAGTTTCCTTGAGAGATGCTTAGAAGCCTGATGGTGTGTGAAGTTAGTGAGCCAAATGGAGTTGTTCTCCCACAAGAAACCACTTGGCTGATCCTTCTTCAATATGCCCTTCACCAACATGCAGTGTTTCCTTGATTGAATTAGCTCTCACACCAATATTTGTGTCTAGAGCCTTTGCATTGAGGGCTATCTGAAAACGGCTGTGGCGCTGAAGTTGCCTGAGAATGTGGAGTTGGTGGCATGTGAAACCCGCATGTGGAGCATTTGTTTTTGTGGGATGCTCTACCAGGTTCATTCCTAGATAATGCATCAACAAAGGTCACTAAGCATAGAGTGTGAAAACTGAGTTTCCTTGAGAGCTGCTTGGAAGCCTGATGGTGTGTGAAGTTAGTGAGCCAAATGGAGTTGTTCTCCCACAAGGACCACTCGGCTGATCCTTCTTCAATATGCCCTTCACCAACATGCAGTGTTTCCTTGATTGAATTAGCTCTCACACCAATATTTGCGTCTAGAGCCTTTGCATTGAGGGCTATCTGAAAACGGCTGTGGCGCTGAAGTTGCCTGAGAATGTGGAGTTGGTGGCATGTGAAACCCGCATGTGGAGCATTCGTTTGTGTGGGATGCTCTACCAGGTTCATTCCTAGATAATGCACTCAAAGGGCACTAAGCATAGAGTGTGAAAACTGAGTTTCCTTGAGAGCTGCTTAGAAGCCTGATGGTGTGTGAAGTTAGTGAGCCAAATGGAGTTGTTCTCCCACAAGAACCACTCGGCTGATCCTTCTTCAATATGCCCTTCACCAACATGCAGTGTTTCCTTGATTGAATTAGCTCTCACACCAATATTTGCGTCTAGAGCCTTTGCATTGAGGGCTATCTGAAAACGGCTGTGGCGCTGAAGTTGCCTGCCAATGTGGAGTTGGTGGCATGTGAAACCCGCATGTGGAGCATTCGTTTGTGTGGGATGCTCTACCAGGTTCATTCCTAGATAATGCACTCAAAGGGCACTAAGCATAGAGTGTGCAAACTGAGTTTCCTTGAGAGCTGCTTGGAAGCCTGATGGTGTGTGAAGTTAGTGAGCCAAATGGAGTTGTTCTCCCACAAGAACCACTCGGCTGATCCTTCTTCAATATGCCCTTCACCAACATGCAGTGTTTCCTTGATTGAATTAGCTCTCACACCAATATTTGCGTCTAGAGCCTTTGCATTGAGGGCTATCTGAAAACGGCTTTGGCGCTGAAGTTGCCTGTGAATGTGGAGTTGGTGACATGTGAAACCCGCATGTGGAGCATTCGTTTGTGTGGGATGCTCTACCAGCTTAATTTCAGTCCTAGGCACTCAAAGGGCACTAAGCATAGAGTGTGAAAACTGAGTTTCCTTGAGAGCTGCTTAGAAGCCTGATGGTGTGTGAAGTTAGTGAGCCAAATGGAGTTGTTCTCCCACAAGAACCACTCGGCTGATCCTTCTTCAATATGCCCTTCACCAACATGCAGTGTTTCCTTGATTGAATTAGCTCTCACACCAATATTTGCGTCTAGAGCCTTTGCATTGAGGGCTATCTGAAAACGGCTGTGGCGCTGAAGTTGCCTGTGAATGTGGAGTTGGTGGCATGTGAAACCCGCATGTGGAGCATTCGTTTGTGTGGGATGCTCTACCAGGTTCATTCCTAGATAATGCACTCAAAGGGCACTAAGCATAGAGTGTGAAAACTGAGTTTCCTTGAGAGCTGCTTGGAAGCCTGATGGTGTGTGAAGTTAGTGAGCCAAATGGAGTTGTTCTCCCACAAGAACCACTCGGCCGATCCTTCTTCAATATGCCCTTCACCAACATGCAGTGTTTCCTTGATTGAATTAGCTCTCACACCAATATTTGCGTCTAGAGCCTTTGCATTGAGGGCTATCTGAAAATGGCTGTGCCGCTGAAGTTGCCTGAGAATGTGGAGTTGGTGGCATGTGAAACCCGCATGTGGAGCATTCGTTTGTGTGGGATGCTCTACCAGGTTCATTCCTAGATAATGCACTCAAAGGGCACTAAGCATAGAGTGTGAAAACTGAGTTTCCTTGAGAGCTGCTTGGAAGCCTGATGGTGTGTGAAGTTAGTGAGTCAAATGGAGTTGTTCTCCCACAAGAATCACTCGGCTGATCCTTCTTCAATATGCCCTTCACCAACATGCAGTGTTTCCTTGATTGAATTAGCTCTCACACCAATATTTGCGCTAGAGCCTTTGCATTGAGGGCTATCTGAAAACGGCTGTGCCGCTGAAGTTGCCTGAGAATGTGGAGTTGGTGGCATGTGAAACCCGCATGTGGAGCATTCGTTTGTGTGGGATGCTCTACCAGGTTCATTCCTAGATAATGCACTCAAAGGGCACTAAGCATAGAGTGTGAAAACTGAGTTTCCTTGAGAGCTGCTTGGAAGCCTGATGGTGTGTGAAGTTAGTGAGCCAAATGGAGTTGTTCTCCCACAAGAACCACTCGGCTGATCCTTCTTCAATATGCCCTTCACCAACATGCAGTGTTTCCTTGATTGAATTAGCTCTCACACCAATATTTGTGTCTAGAGCCTTTACATTGAGGGCTATCTGAAAACGGCTGTGGCGCTGAAGTTGCCTGAGAATGTGGAGTTGGTGGCATGTGAAACCCGCATGTGGAGCATTCGTTTGTGTGGGATGCTCTACCAGCTTAATTTCAGTCCTAGGCACTCAAAGGGCACTAAGCATAGAGTGTGAAAACTGAGTTTCCTTGAGAGCTGCTTAGAAGCCTGATGGTGTGTGAAGTTAGTGAGCCAAATGGAGTTGTTCTCCCACAAGAACCACTCGGCTGATCCTTCTTCAATATGCCCTTCACCAACATGCAGTGTTTCCTTGATTGAATTAGCTCTCACACCAATATTTGCGTCTAGAGCCTTTGCATTGAGGGCTATCTGAAAACGGCTGTGGCGCTGAAGTTGCCTGTGAATGTGGAGTTGGTGGCATGTGAAACCCGCATGTGGAGCATTCGTTTGTGTGGGATGCTCTACCAGGTTCATTCCTAGATAATGCACTCAAAGGGCACTAAGCATAGAGTGTGAAAACTGAGTTTCCTTGAGAGCTGCTTGGAAGCCTGATGGTGTGTGAAGTTAGTGAGCCAAATGGAGTTGTTCTCCCACAAGAACCACTCGGCCGATCCTTCTTCAATATGCCCTTCACCAACTTGCAGTGTTTCCTTGATTGAATTAGCTCTCACACCAATATTTGCGTCTAGAGCCTTTGCATTGAGGGCTATCTGAAAATGGCTGTGCCGCTGAACTTGCCTGAGAATGTGGAGTTGGTGGCATGTGAAACCCGCATGTGGAGCATTCGTTTGTGTGGGATGCTCTACCAGGTTCATTCCTAGATAATGCACTCAAAGGGCACTAAGCATAGAGTGTGAAAACTGAGTTTCCTTGAGAGCTGCTTGGAAGCCTGATGGTGTGTGAAGTTAGTGAGTCAAATGGAGTTGTTCTCCCACAAGAATCACTCGGCTGATCCTTCTTCAATATGCCCTTCACAAACATGCAGTGTTTCCTTGATTGAATTAGCTCTCACACCAATATTTGCGTCTAGAGCCTTTGCATTGAGGGCTATCTGAAAACGGCTGTGGCGCTGAAGTTGCCTGAGAATGTGGAGTTGGTGGCATGTGAAACCCGCATGTGGAGCATTCGTTTGTGTGGGATGCTCTTTACCAGGTTCATTCCTAGATAATGCACTCAAAGGGCACTAAGCATAGAGTGTGAAAACTGAGTTTCCTTGAGAGCTGCTTGGAAGCCTGATGGTGTGTGAAGTTAGTGAGCCAAATGGAGTTGTTCTCCCACAAGAACCACTCAGCTGATCCTTCTTCAATATGCCCTTCACCAACATGCAGTGTTTCCTTGATTGAATTAGCTCTCACACCAATATTTGCGTCTAGAGCCTTTGCATTGAGGGCTATCTGAAAACGGCTGTGGCGCTGAAGTTGCCTGAGAATGTGGAGTTGGTGGCATGTGAAACCCGCATGTGGAGCATTCGTTTGTGTGGGATGCTCTACCAGGTTCATTCCTAGATAATGCACTCAAAGGGCACTAAGCATAGAGTGTGAAAACTGAGTTTCCTTGAGAGCTGCTTGGAAGCCTGATGGTGTGTGAAGTTAGTGAGCCAAATGGAGTTGTTCTCCCCCAAGAACCACTCAGCTGATCCTTCTTCAATATGCCCTTCACCAACATGCAGTGTTTCCTTGATTGAATTAGCTCTCACACCAATATTTGCGTCTAGAGCCTTTGCATTGAGGGCTATCTGAAAACGGCTGTGGCGCTGAAGTTGCCTGAGAATGTGGAGTTGGTGGCATGTGAAACCCGCATGTGGAGCATTCGTTTGTGTGGGATGCTCTACCAGGTTCATTCCTAGATAATGCACTCAAAGGGCACTAAGCATAGAGTGTGAAAACTGAGTTTCCTTGAGAGCTGCTTGGAAGCCTGATGGTGTGTGAAGTTAGTGAGCCAAATGGAGTTGTTCTCCCACAAGAACCACTCGGCTGATCCTTCTTCAATATGCTCTTCACCAACATGCAGTGTTTCCTTGATTGAATTAGCTCTCACACCAATATTTGTGTCTAGAGCCTTTACATTGAGGGCTATCTGAAAACGGCTGTGGCGCTGAAGTTGCCTGAGAATGTGAAGTTGGTGGCATGTGAAACCCGCATGTGGAGCATTCGTTTGTGTGGGATGCTCTACCAGGTTCATTCCTAGATAATGCACTCAAAGGGCACTAAGCATAGAGTGTGAAAACTGAGTTTCCTTGAGAGCTGCTTGGAAGCCTGATGGTGTGTGAAGTTAGTGAGCCAAATTGAGTTGTTCTTCCACAAGAACCACTCAGCTGATCCTTCTTCAATATGCCCTTCACCAACATGCAGTGTTTCCTTGATTGAATTAGCTCTCACACCAATATTTGCGTCTAGAGCCTTTGCATTGAGGGCTATCTGAAAACGGCTGTGGCGCTGAAGTTGCCTGTCAATGTGGAGTTGGTGGCATGTGAAACCCGCATGTGGAGCATTCGTTTGTGTGGGATGCTCTACCAGGTTCATTCCTAGATAATGCACTCAAAGGGCACTAAGCATAGAGTGTGAAAACTGAGTTTCCTTGAGAGCTGCTTGGAAGCCTGATGGTGTGTGAAGTTAGTCAGCCAAATGGAGTTGTTCTCCCACAAGAACCACTCGGCTGATCCTTCTTCAATATGCCCTTCACCAACATGCAGTGTTTCCTTGATTGAATTAGCTCTCACACCAATATTTGCGTCTAGAGCCTTTGCATTGAGGGCTATCTGAAAACGGCTGTGGTGCTGAAGTTGCCTGTGAATGTGGAGTTGGTGGCATGTGACACCCGCATGTGGAGCATTCGTTTGTGTGGCATGCTACCAAGCTTCATTTCAGTCCTAGGCAACTCAAGGGCACTATGCGTAGAGTGTGAAAACTGAGTTTCCTTGAGAGCTGCTTGGAAGCCTGATGGTGTGTGAAGTTAGTGAGCCAAATGGAGTTGTTCTCCCACAAGAACCACTCAGCTGATCCTTCTTCAATATGCCCTTCACCAACATGCAGTGTTTCCTTGATTGAATTAGCTCTCACTCCAATATTTGTGCTAGAGCCTTTGCATTGAGGGCTATCTGAAAACGGCTGTGGCGCTGAAGTTGCCTGTGAATGTGGAGTTGGTGGCATGTGAAACCCGCATGTGGAGCATTCGTTTGTGTGGGATGCTCTACCAGGTTCATTCCTAGATAATGCACTCAAAGGGCACTAAGCATAGAGTGTG
>NW_026697525.1:0-60249 GCF_030435755.1 Ochotona princeps
TGTGAATGTGGAGTTGGTGGCATGTGAAACCCGCATGTGCAGCATTCGTTTGTGTGGGATGCTCTACCAGGTTCATTCCTAGATAATGCACTCAAAGGGCACTAAGCATAGAGTGTGAAACCTGAGTTTCCTTGAGAGCTGCTTGGAAGCCTGATGGTGTGTGAAGTTAGTGAGCCAAATGGAGTTGTTCTCCCACAAGAACCACTCCCCTGATCCTTCTTCAATATGCCCTTCTGCAACATGCAGTGTTTCCTTGATTGAATTAGCTCTCACACCAATATTTGCGTCTACAGCCTTTGCATTGAGGGCTATCTGAAAACGGCTGTGGCGCTGAAGTTGCCTGTGAATGTGGAGTTGCTGGCATGTGAAACCCGCATGTGGAGCATTCGTTTGTGTGGGATGCTGACCAAGCTTCATTTCAGTCCTAGGCACTCAAAGGGCACTAAGCACAGAGTGTGAAACCTGAGTTTCCTTGAGAGCTGCTTGGAAGCCTGATGGTGTGTGAAGTTAGTGAGCCAAATGGAGTTGTTCTCCCACAAGAACCACTCGGCTGATCCTTCTTCAATATGCCCTTCACCAACATGCAGTGTTTCCTTGATTGAATTAGCTCTCACACCAATATTTGCGTCTAGAGCCTTTGCATTGAGGGCTATCTGAAAATGGCTGTGGCGCTGAAGTTGCCTGTGAATGTGGAGTTGGTGGCATGTGAAACCCGCATGTGGAGCATTCGTTTGTGTGGGATGCTCACCAAGCTTCATTTCAGTCCTAGGCACACAAAGGGCACTAAGCATAGAGTGTGAAACCTGAGTTTCCTTGAGAGCTGCTTGGAAGCCTGATGGTGTGTGAAGTTAGTGAGCCAAATGGAGTTGTTCTCCCACAAGAACCACTCGGCTGATCCTTCTTCAATATGCCCTTCACCAACATGGAGTGTTTCCTTGATTGAATTAGCTCTCACACCAATATTTGCGTCTAGAGCCTTTGCATTGAGGGCTATCTGAAAACGGCTGTGGCGCTGAAGTTGCCTGTGAATGTGGAGTTGGTGGCATGTGAAACCCGCATGTGGAGCATTCGTTTGTGTGGGATGCTCACCAAGCTTCATTTCAGTCCTAGGCACACAAAGAGCACTAAGCATAGAGTGTGAAAACTGAGTTTCCTTGAGAGCTGCTTGGAAGCCTGATGGTGTGTGAAGTTAGTGAGCCAAATGGAGTTGTTCTCCCACAAGAACCACTCGGCTGATCCTTCTTCAATATGCCCTTCACCAACATGCAGTGTTTCCTTGATTGAATTAGCTCTCACACCAATATTTGCGTCTAGAGCCTTTGCATTGAGGGCTATCTGAAAATGGCTGTGGCGCTAAAGTTGCCTGTCAATGTGGAGTTGGTGGCATGTGAAACCCGCATGTGGAGCATTCGTTTGTGTGGGATGCTCTACCAGGTTCATTCCTAGATAATGCACTCAAAGGGCACTAAGCATAGAGTGTGAAACCTGAGTTTCCTTGAGAGCTGCTTGGAAGCCTGATGGTGTGTGAAGTTAGTGAGCCAAATGGAGTTGTTCTCCCACAAGAACCACTCCCCTGATCCTTCTTCAATATGCCCTTCTGCAACATGCAGTGTTTCCTTGATTGAATTAGCTCTCACACCAATATTTGCGTCTACAGCCTTGGCATTGAGGGCTATCTGAAAACGGCTGTGGCGCTGAAGTTGCCTGTGAATGTGGAGTTGGTGGCATGTGAAACCCGCATGTGGAGCATTCGTTTTTGTGGGATGCTGACCAAACTTCATTTCATTCCTAGGCACACAAAGAGCACTAAGCATAGAGTGTGCAACCTGAGTTTCCTTGAGAGCTCCTTGGAAGCCTGATGGTGTGTGAAGTTAGTGAGCCAAATGGAGTTGTTCTCCCACAAGAACCACTCGGCTGATCCTTCTTCAATATGCCCTTCACCAACATGCAGTGTTTCCTTGATTGAATTAGCTCTCACACCAATATTTGCGTCTAGAGCCTTTGCATTGAGGGCTATCTGAAAACGGCTGTGGCGCTGAAGTTGCCTGTGAATGTGGAGTTGGTGGCATGTGAAACCCGCATGTGCAGCATTTGTTTATGTGGGATGCTCTCCAAGCTTAATTTCAGTCCTAGGCACTCATAGGGCACTAAGCATAGAGTGTGAAAACTGAGTTTCCTTGAGAGCTGCTTGGAAGCCTGATGGTGTGTGAAGTTAGTGAGCCAAATGAAGTTGTTCTCCCACAAGAACCACTCGGCTGATCCTTCTTCAATATGCCCTTCACCAACATGCAGTGTTTCCTTGATTGAATTAGCTCTCACACCAATATTTGCGTCTAGAGCCTTTGCATTGAGGGCTATCTGAAAATGGCTGTGGCGCTAAAGTTGCCTGTCAATGTGGAGTTGGTGGCATGTGAAACCCGCATGTGGAGCATTCGTTTCTGTGGGATGTTCTACCAGGTTCATTCCTAGATAATGCACTCAAAGGGCACTAAGCATAGAGTGTGAAAACTGAGTTTCCTTGAGAGCTGCTTGGAAGCCTGATGGTGTGTGAAGTTAGTGAGCCAAATGGAGTTGTTCTCCCACAAGAACCACTCGGCTGATCCTTCTTCAATATGCCCTTCACCAACATGCAGTGTTTCCTTGATTGAATTAGCTCTCACACCAATATTTGCGTCTAGAGCCTTTGCATTGAGGGCTATCTGAAAACGGCTGTGGCGCTGAAGTTGCCTGTGAATGTGGAGTTGGTGGCATGTGAAACCCGCATGTGGAGCATTCGTTTGTGTGGGATGCTCACCAAGCTTCATTTCAGTCCTAGGCACACAAAGAGCACTAAGCATAGAGTGTGAAAACTGAGTTTCCTTGAGAGCTGCTTGGAAGCCTGATGGTGTGTGAAGTTAGTGAGCCAAATGGAGTTGTTCTCCCACAAGAACCACTCGGCTGATCCTTCTTCAATATGCCCTTCACCAACATGCAGTGTTTCCTTGATTGAATTAGCTCTCACACCAATATTTGCGTCTAGAGCCTTTGCATTGAGGGCTATCTGAAAACGGCTGTGGCGCTGAAGTTGCCTGTGAATGTGGAGTTGGTGGCATGTGAAACTCGCATGTGGAGCATTCGTTTGTGTGGGATGCTAACCAAGCTTCATTTCAGTCCTAGGCACACAAAGAGCACTAAGCATAGAGTGTGAAAACTGAGTTTCCTTGAGAGCTGCTTGGAAGCCTGATGGTGTGTGAAGTTAGTGAGCCAAATGGAGTTGTTCTCCCACAAGAACCACTCGGCTGATCCTTCTTCAATATGCCCTTCACCAACATGCAGTGTTTCCTTGATTGAATTAGCTCTCACACCAATATTTGCGTCTAGAGCCTTTGCATTGAGGGCTATCTGAAAACGGCTGTGGCGCTGAAGTTGCCTGTGAATGTGGAGTTGGTGGCATGTGAAACCCGCATGTACAGCATTCGTTTGTGTGGGATGCTCTACCAGGTTCATTCCTAGATAATGCACTCAAAGGGCACTAAGCATAGAGTGTGAAACCTGAGTTTCCTTGAGAGCTGCTTGGAAGCCTGATGGTGTGTGAAGTTAGTGAGCCAAATGGAGTTGTTCTCCCACAAGAACCACTCCCCTGATCCTTCTTCAATATGCCCTTCTGCAACATGCAGTGTTTCCTTGATTGAATTAGCTCTCACACCAATATTTGCGTCTACAGCCTTGGCATTGAGGGCTATCTGAAAACGGCTGTGGCGCTGAAGTTGCCTGTGAATGTGGAGTTGGTGGCATGTGAAACCCGCATGTGGAGCATTCGTTTCTGTGGGATGCTGACCAAACTTCATTTCATTCCTAGGCACACAAAGAGCACTAAGCATAGAGTGTGCAACCTGAGTTTCCTTGAGAGCTCCTTGGAAGCCTGATGGTGTGTGAAGTTAGTGAGCCAAATGGAGTTGTTCTCCCACAAGAACCACTCGGCTGATCCTTCTTCAATATGCCCTTCACCAACATGCAGTGTTTCCTTGATTGAATTAGCTCTCACACCAATATTTGCGTCTAGAGCCTTTGCATTGAGGGCTATCTGAAAACGGCTGTGGCGCTGAAGTTGCCTGTGAATGTGGAGTTGGTGGCATGTGAAACCCGCATGTGCAGCATTTGTTTATGTGGGATGCTCTCCAAGCTTAATTTCAGTCCTAGGCACTCATAGGGCACTAAGCATAGAGTGTGAAAACTGAGTTTCCTTGAGAGCTGCTTGGAAGCCTGATGGTGTGTGAAGTTAGTGAGCCAAATGAAGTTGTTCTCCCACAAGAACCACTCGGCTGATCCTTCTTCAATATGCCCTTCACCAACATGCAGTGTTTCCTTGATTGAATTAGCTCTCACACCAATATTTGCGTCTAGAGCCTTTGCATTGAGGGCTATCTGAAAATGGCTGTGGCGCTAAAGTTGCCTGTCAATGTGGAGTTGGTGGCATGTGAAACCCGCATGTGGAGCATTCGTTTCTGTGGGATGTTCTACCAGGTTCATTCCTAGATAATGCACTCAAAGGGCACTAAGCATAGAGTGTGAAAACTGAGTTTCCTTGAGAGCTGCTTGGAAGCCTGATGGTGTGTGAAGTTAGTGAGCCAAATGGAGTTGTTCTCCCACAAGAACCACTCGGCTGATCCTTCTTCAATATGCCCTTCACCAACATGCAGTGTTTCCTTGATTGAATTAGCTCTCACACCAATATTTGCGTCTAGAGCCTTTGCATTGAGGGCTATCTGAAAACGGCTGTGGCGCTGAAGTTGCCTGTGAATGTGGAGTTGGTGGCATGTGAAACCCGCATGTGGAGCATTCGTTTGTGTGGGATGCTCACCAAGCTTCATTTCAGTCCTAGGCACACAAAGAGCACTAAGCATAGAGTGTGAAAACTGAGTTTCCTTGAGAGCTGCTTGGAAGCCTGATGGTGTGTGAAGTTAGTGAGCCAAATGGAGTTGTTCTCCCACAAGAACCACTCGGCTGATCCTTCTTCAATATGCCCTTCACCAACATGCAGTGTTTCCTTGATTGAATTAGCTCTCACACCAATATTTGCGTCTAGAGCCTTTGCATTGAGGGCTATCTGAAAACGGCTGTGGCGCTGAAGTTGCCTGTGAATGTGGAGTTGGTGGCATGTGAAACTCGCATGTGGAGCATTCGTTTGTGTGGGATGCTAACCAAGCTTCATTTCAGTCCTAGGCACACAAAGAGCACTAAGCATAGAGTGTGAAAACTGAGTTTCCTTGAGAGCTGCTTGGAAGCCTGATGGTGTGTGAAGTTAGTGAGCCAAATGGAGTTGTTCTCCCACAAGAACCACTCGGCTGATCCTTCTTCAATATGCCCTTCACCAACATGCAGTGTTTCCTTGATTGAATTAGCTCTCACACCAATATTTGCGTCTAGAGCCTTTGCATTGAGGGCTATCTGAAAACGGCTGTGGCGCTGAAGTTGCCTGTGAATGTGGAGTTGGTGGCATGTGAAACCCGCATGTGCAGCATTCGTTTGTGTGGGATGCTCTACCAGGTTCATTCCTAGATAATGCACTCAAAGGGCACTAAGCATAGAGTGTGAAACCTGAGTTTCCTTGAGAGCTGCTTGGAAGCCTGATGGTGTGTGAAGTTAGTGAGCCAAATGGAGTTGTTCTCCCACAAGAACCACTCCCCTGATCCTTCTTCAATATGCCCTTCTGCAACATGCAGTGTTTCCTTGATTGAATTAGCTCTCACACCAATATTTGCGTCTACAGCCTTGGCATTGAGGGCTATCTGAAAACGGCTGTGGCGCTGAAGTTGCCTGTGAATGTGGAGTTGGTGGCATGTGAAACCCGCATGTGGAGCATTCGTTTCTGTGGGATGCTGACCAAACTTCATTTCATTCCTAGGCACACAAAGAGCACTAAGCATAGAGTGTGCAACCTGAGTTTCCTTGAGAGCTCCTTGGAAGCCTGATGGTGTGTGAAGTTAGTGAGCCAAATGGAGTTGTTCTCCCACAAGAACCACTCGGCTGATCCTTCTTCAATATGCCCTTCACCAACATGCAGTGTTTCCTTGATTGAATTAGCTCTCACACCAATATTTGCGTCTAGAGCCTTTGCATTGAGGGCTATCTGAAAACGGCTGTGGCGCTGAAGTTGCCTGTGAATGTGGAGTTGGTGGCATGTGAAACCCGCATGTGCAGCATTTGTTTATGTGGGATGCTCTCCAAGCTTAATTTCAGTCCTAGGCACTCATAGGGCACTAAGCATAGAGTGTGAAAACTGAGTTTCCTTGAGAGCTGCTTGGAAGCCTGATGGTGTGTGAAGTTAGTGAGCCAAATGAAGTTGTTCTCCCACAAGAACCACTCGGCTGATCCTTCTTCAATATGCCCTTCACCAACATGCAGTGTTTCCTTGATTGAATTAGCTCTCACACCAATATTTGCGTCTAGAGCCTTTGCATTGAGGGCTATCTGAAAATGGCTGTGGCGCTAAAGTTGCCTGTCAATGTGGAGTTGGTGGCATGTGAAACCCGCATGTGGAGCATTCGTTTCTGTGGGATGTTCTACCAGGTTCATTCCTAGATAATGCACTCAAAGGGCACTAAGCATAGAGTGTGAAAACTGAGTTTCCTTGAGAGCTGCTTGGAAGCCTGATGGTGTGTGAAGTTAGTGAGCCAAATGGAGTTGTTCTCCCACAAGAACCACTCGGCTGATCCTTCTTCAATATGCCCTTCACCAACATGCAGTGTTTCCTTGATTGAATTAGCTCTCACACCAATATTTGCGTCTAGAGCCTTTGCATTGAGGGCTATCTGAAAACGGCTGTGGCGCTGAAGTTGCCTGTGAATGTGGAGTTGGTGGCATGTGAAACCCGCATGTGGAGCATTCGTTTGTGTGGGATGCTGACCAAGCTTCATTTCAGTCCTAGGCACTCAAAGGACACTAAGCATAGAGTGTGAAAACTGAGTTTCCTTGAGAGCTGCTTGGAAGCCTGATGGTGTGTGAAGTTAGTGAGCCAAATGGAGTTGTTCTCCCACAAGAACCACTCGGCTGATCCTTCTTCAATATGCCCTTCACCAACATGCAGTGTTTCCTTGATTGAATTAGCTTTCACACCAATATTTGCGTCTAGAGCCTTTGCATTGAGGGCTATCTGAAAATGGCTGTGGCGCTGAAGTTGCCTGTGAATGTGGAGTTGGTGGCATGTGAAACCCGCATGTGGAGCATTCGTTTGTGTGGGATGCTGACCAAGCTTCATTTCAGTCCTAGGCACACAAAAGGCACTAAGCATAGAGTGTGAAAACTGAGTTTCCTTGAGAGCTGCTTGGAAGCCTGATGGTGTGTGAAGTTAGTGAGCCAAATGGAGTTGTTCTCCCACAAGAACCACTCGGCTGATCCTTCTTCAATATGCCCTTCACCAACATGCAGTGTTTCCTTGATTGAATTAGCTCTCACACCAATATTTGCGTCTAGAGCCTTTGCATTGAGGGCTATCTGAAAACGGCTGTGGCGCTGAAGTTGCCTGTGAATGTGGAGTTGGTGGCATGTGAAACCCGCATGTGGAGCATTCGTTTGTGTGGGATGCTGACCAAGCTTCATTTCAGTCCTAGGCACACAAAGGGCACTAAGCATAGAGTGTGAAACCTGAGTTTCCTTAAGAGCTGCTTGGAAGCCTGATGGTGTGTGAAGTTAGTGAGCCAAATGGAGTTGTTCTCCCACAAGAACCACTCGGCTGATCCTTCTTCAATATGCCCTTCACCAACATGAAGTGTTTCCTTGATTGAATTAGCTCTCACACCAATATTTGCGTCTAGAGCCTTTGCATTGAGGGCTATCTGAAAACGGCTGTGGCGCTGAAGTTGCCTGTGAATGTGGAGTTGGTGGCATGTGAAACCCGCATGTGGAGCATTCGTTTGTGTGGGATGCTCTACCAGGTTCATTTCAGTCCTAGGCACTCAAAGGGCACTAAGCATAGAGTGTGAAACCTGAGTTTCCTTGAGAGCTGCTTGGAAGCCTGATGTTGTGTGAAGTTAGTGAGCCAAATGGAGTTGTTCTCCCACAAGAACCACTCGGCTGATCCTTCTTCAATATGCCCTTCACCAACATGCAGTGTTTCCTTGATTGAATTAGCTCTCACACCAATATTTGCGTCTAGAGCCTTTGCATTGAGGGCTATCTGAAAACGGCTGTGGCGCTGAAGTTGCCTGTGAATGTGGAGTTGGTGGCATGTGAAACCCGCATGTGGAGCATTCGTTTGTGTGGGATGCTGACCAAGCTTCATTTCAGTCCTAGGCACTCAAAGGGCACTAAGCATAGAGTGTGAAACCTGAGTTTCCTTGAGAGCTGCTTGGAAGCCTGATGGTGTGTGAAGTTAGTGAGCCAAATGGAGTTGTTCTCCCACAAGAACCACTCGGCTGATCCTTCTTCAATATGCCCTTCACCAACATGCAGTGTTTCCTTGATTGAATTAGCTCTCACACCAATATTTGCGTCTAGAGCCTTTGCATTGAGGGCTATCTGAAAACGGCTGTGGCGCTGAAGTTGCCTGTGAATGTGGAGTTGGTGTCATGTGAAACCCGCATGTGGAGCATTCGTTTGTGTGGGATGCTGACCAAGCTTCATTTCAGTCCTAGGCACTCAAAGGGCACTAAGCATAGAGTGTGAAACCTGAGTTTCCTTGAGAGCTGCTTGGAAGCCTGATGGTGTGTGAAGTTAGTGAGCCAAATGGAGTTGTTCTCCCACAAGAACCACTCGGCTGATCCTTCTTCAATATGCCCTTCACCAACATGCAGTGTTTCCTTGATTGAATTAGCTCTCACACCAATATTTGCGTCTAGAGCCTTTGCATTGAGGGCTATCTGAAAACGGCTGTGGCGCTGAAGTTGCCTGTGAATGTGGAGTTGGTGGCATGTGAAACCCGCATGTGGAGCATTCGTTTGTGTGGGATGCTGACCAAGCTTCATTTCAGTCCTAGGAACACAAAAGGCACTAAGCATAGAGTGTGAAAACTGAGTTTCCTTGAGAGCTGCTTGGAAGCCTGATGGTGTGTGAAGTTAGTGAGCCAAATGGAGTTGTTCTCCCACAAGAACCACTCAGCTGATCCTTCTTCAATATGCCCTTCACCAACATGCAGTGTTTCCTTGATTGAATTAGCTCTCACACCAATATTTGCGTCTAGAGCCTTTGCATTGAGGGCTATCTGAAAACGGCTGTGGCGCTGAAGTTGCCTGTGAATGTGGAGTTGGTGGCATGTGAAACCCGCATGTGCAGCATTCGTTTGTGTGGGATGCTCTCCCAGATTCATTTCAATCCTAGGCACTCAAAGGGCACTAAGCATAGAGTGTGAAAACTGAGTTTCCTTGAGAGCTGCTTGGAAGCCTGATGGTGTGTGAAGTTAGTGAGCCAAATGGAGTTGTTCTCCCACAAGAACCACTCGGCTGATCCTTCTTCAATATGCCCTTCACCAGCATGCAGTGTTTCCTTGATTGAATTAGCTCTCACACCAATATTTGCGTCTAGAGCCTTTGCATTGAGGGCTATCTGAAAACGGCTGTGGCGCTGAAGTTGCCTGTGAATGTGGAGTTGGTGGCATGTGAAACCCGCATGTGGAGCATTCGTTTGTGTGGGATGCTGACCAAGCTTCATTTCAGTCCTAGGCACACAAAAGGCACTAAGCATAGAGTGTGAAAACTGAGTTTCCTTGAGAGCTGCTTGGAAGCCTGATGGTGTGTGAAGTTAGTGAGCCAAATGGAGTTGTTCTCCCACAAGAACCACTTGGCTGATCCTTCTTCAATATGCCCTTCACCAACATGCAGTGTTTCCTTGATTGAATTAGCTCTCACACCAATATTTGCGTCTAGAGCCTTTGCATTGAGGGCTATCTGAAAATGGCTGTGGCGCTAAAGTTGCCTGTGAATGTGGAGTTGGTGGCATGTGAAACCCGCATGTGCAGCATTCGTTTGTGTGGGATGCTCTCCCAGATTCATTTCAATCCTCCGCACTCAAAGGGCACTAAGCATAGAGTGTGAAAACTGAGTTTCCTTGAGAGCTGCTTGGAAGCCTGATGGTGTGTGAAGTTAGTGAGCCAAATGGAGTTGTTCTCCCACAAGAACCACTCGGCTGATCCTTCTTCAATATGCCCTTCACCAGCATGCAGTGTTTCCTTGATTGAATTAGCTCTCACACCAATATTTGCGTCTAGAGCCTTTGCATTGAGGGCTATCTGAAAACGGCTGTGGCGCTGAAGTTGCCTGTGAATGTGGAGTTGGTGGCATGTGAAACCCGCATGTGGAGCATTCGTTTGTGTGGGATGCTGACCAAGCTTCATTTCAGTCCTAGGCACACAAAGGGCACTAAGCATAGAGTGTGAAACCTGAGTTTCCTTAAGAGCTGCTTGGAAGCCTGATGGTGTGTGAAGTTAGTGAGCCAAATGGAGTTGTTCTCCCACAAGAACCACTCGGCTGATCCTTCTTCAATATGCCCTTCACCAACATGAAGTGTTTCCTTGATTGAATTAGCTCTCACACCAATATTTGCGTCTAGAGCCTTTGCATTGAGGGCTATCTGAAAACACCTGTGGCGCTGAAGTTGCCTGTGAATGTGGAGTTGGTGGCATGTGAAACCCGCATGTGGAGCATTCGTTTGTGTGGGATGCTCTACCAGGTTCATTTCAGTCCTAGGCACTCAAAGGGCACTAAGCATAGAGTGTGAAAACTGAGTTTCCTTGAGAGTTGCTTGGAAGCCTGATGTTTTGTGAAGTTAGTGAGCCAAATGGAGTTGTTCTCCCACAAGAACCACTCGGCTGATCCTTCTTCAATATGCCCTTCACCAACATGCAGTGTTTCCTTGATTGAATTAGCTCTCACACCAATATTTGCGTCTAGAGCCTTTGCATTGAGGGCTATCTGAAAACGGCTGTGGCGCTGAAGTTGCCTGTGAATGTGGAGTTGGTGGCATGCGAAACCCGCATGTGGAGCATTCGTTTGTGTGGGATGCTGACCAAGCTTCATTTCAGTCCTAGGCACACAAAGAGCACTAAGCATAGAGTGTGAAACCTGAGTTTCCTTGAGAGCTGCTTGGAAGCCTAATGGTGTGTGAAGTTAGTGAGCCAAATGGAGTTGTTCTCCCACAAGAACCACTCGGCTGATCCTTCTTCAATATGCCCTTCACCAACATGCAGTGTTTCCTTGATTGAATTAGCTCTCACACCAATATTTGCGTCTAGAGCCTTTGCATTGAGGGCTATCTGAAACCGGCTGTGGCGCTGAAGTTGCCTGTGAATGTGGAGTTGGTGGCATGTGAAACCCGCATGTGGAGCATTCGTTTGTGTGGGATGCTGACCAAGCTTCATTTCAGTCCTAGGCACACAAAAGGCACTAAGCATAGAGTGTGAAAACTGAGTTTCCTTGAGAGCTGCTTGGAAGCCTGATGGTGTGTGAAGTTAGTGAGCCAAATGGAGTTGTTCTCCCACAAGAACCACTCGGCTGATCCTTCTTCAATATGCCCTTCACCAACATGCAGTGTTTCCTTGATTGAATTAGCTCTCACACCAATATTTGCGTCTAGAGCCTTTGCATTGAGGGCTATCTGAAAACGGCTGTGGCGCTAAAGTTGCCTGTGAATGTGGAGTTGGTGGCATGTGAAACCCGCATGTGGAGCATTCGTTTGTGTGGGATGCTGACCAAGCTTCATTTCAGTCCTAGGCACTCAAAGGGCACTAAGCGTAGAGTGTGAAAACTGAGTTTCCTTGAGAGTTGCTTGGAAGCCTGATGGTGTGTGAAGTTAGTGAGCCAAATGGAGTTGTTCTCCCACAAGAACCACTCGGCTGATCCTTCTTCAATATGCCCTTCACCAGCATGCAGTGTTTCCTTGATTGAATTAGCTCTCACACCAATATTTGCGTCTAGAGCCTTTGCATTGAGGGCTATCTGAAAACGGCTGTGGCGCTGAAGTTGCCTGTGAATGTGGAGTTGGTGGCATGTGAAACACGCATGTGGAGCATTCGTTTGTGTGGGATGCTGACCAAGCTTCATTTCAGTCCTAGGCACACAAAAGGCACTAAGCATAGAGTGTGAAAACTGAGTTTCCTTGAGAGCTGCTTGGAAGCCTGATGGTGTGTGAAGTTAGTGAGCCAAATGGAGTTGTTCTCCCACAAGAACCACTCGGCTGATCCTTCTTCAATATGCCCTTCACCAACATGAAGTGTTTCCTTGATTGAATTAGCTCTCACACCAATATTTGCGTCTAGAGCCTTTGCATTGAGGGCTATCTGAAAACGGCTGTGGCGCTGAAGTTGCCTGTGAATGTGGAGTTGGTGGCATGTGAAACCCGCATGTGGAGCATTCGTTTGTGTGGGATGCTCTACCAGGTTCATTTCAGTCCTAGGCACTCAAAGGGCACTAAGCATAGAGTGTGAAACCTGAGTTTCCTTGAGAGTTGCTTGGAAGCCTGATGTTTTGTGAAGTTAGTGAGCCAAATGGAGTTGTTCTCCCACAAGAACCACTCGGCTGATCCTTCTTCAATATGCCCTTCACCAACATGCAGTGTTTCCTTGATTGAATTAGCTCTCACACCAATATTTGCGTCTAGAGCCTTTGCATTGAGGGCTATCTGAAAACGGCTGTGGCGCTGAAGTTGCCTGTGAATGTGGAGTTGGTGGCATGTGAAACCCGCATGTGGAGCATTCGTTTGTGTGGGATGCTGACCAAGCTTCATTTCAGTCCTAGGCACTCAAAGGGCACTAAGCATAGAGTGTGAAACCTGAGTTTCCTTGAGAGCTGCTTGGAAGCCTAATGGTGTGTGAAGTTAGTGAGCCAAATGGAGTTGTTCTCCCACAAGAACCACTCGGCTGATCCTTCTTCAATATGCCCTTCACCAACATGCAGTGTTTCCTTGATTGAATTAGCTCTCACACCAATATTTGCGTCTAGAGCCTTTGCATTGAGGGCTATCTGAAACCGGCTGTGGCGCTGAAGTTGCCTGTGAATGTGGAGTTGGTGGCATGTGAAACCCGCATGTGGAGCATTCGTTTGTGTGGGATGCTGACCAAGCTTCATTTCAGTCCTAGGCACACAAAAGGCACTAAGCATAGAGTGTGAAAACTGAGTTTCCTTGAGAGCTGCTTGGAAGCCTGATGGTGTGTGAAGTTAGTGAGCCAAATGGAGTTGTTCTCCCACAAGAACCACTCGGCTGATCCTTCTTCAATATGCCCTTCACCAACATGCAGTGTTTCCTTGATTGAATTAGCTCTCACACCAATATTTGCGTCTAGAGCCTTTGCATTGAGGGCTATCTGAAAACGGCTGTGGCGCTAAAGTTGCCTGTGAATGTGGAGTTGGTGGCATGTGAAACCCGCATGTGGAGCATTCGTTTGTGTGGGATGCTGACCAAGCTTCATTTCAGTCCTAGGCACTCAAAGGGCACTAAGCGTAGAGTGTGAAAACTGAGTTTCCTTGAGAGTTGCTTGGAAGCCTGATGGTGTGTGAAGTTAGTGAGCCAAATGGAGTTGTTCTCCCACAAGAACCACTCGGCTGATCCTTCTTCAATATGCCCTTCACCAGCATGCAGTGTTTCCTTGATTGAATTAGCTCTCACACCAATATTTGCGTCTAGAGCCTTTGCATTGAGGGCTATCTGAAAACGGCTGTGGCGCTGAAGTTGCCTGTGAATGTGGAGTTGGTGGCATGTGAAACACGCATGTGGAGCATTCGTTTGTGTGGGATGCTGACCAAGCTTCATTTCAGTCCTAGGCACACAAAAGGCACTAAGCATAGAGTGTGAAAACTGAGTTTCCTTGAGAGCTGCTTGGAAGCCTGATGGTGTGTGAAGTTAGTGAGCCAAATGGAGTTGTTCTCCCACAAGAACCACTCGGCTGATCCTTCTTCAATATGCCCTTCACCAACATGCAGTGTTTCCTTGATTGAATTAGCTCTCACACCAATATTTGCGTCTAGAGCCTTTGCATTGAGGGCTATCTGAAAACGGCTGTGGCGCTAAAGTTGCCTGTGAATGTGGAGTTGGTGGCATGTGAAACCCGCATGTGGAGCATTCGTTTGTGTGGGATGCTGACCAAGCTTCATTTCAGTCCTAGGCACTCAAAGGGCACTAAGCGTAGAGTGTGAAAACTGAGTTTCCTTGAGAGTTGCTTGGAAGCCTGATGGTGTGTGAAGTTAGTGAGCCAAATGGAGTTGTTCTCCCACAAGAACCACTCGGCTGATCCTTCTTCAATATGCCCTTCACCAGCATGCAGTGTTTCCTTGATTGAATTAGCTCTCACACCAATATTTGCGTCTAGAGCCTTTGCATTGAGGGCTATCTGAAAACGGCTGTGGCGCTGAAGTTGCCTGTGAATGTGGAGTTGGTGGCATGTGAAACCCGCATGTGGAGCATTCGTTTGTGTGGGATGCTCTACCAGGTTCATTTCAGTCCTAGGCACTCAAAGGGCACTAAGCATAGAGTGTGAAAACTGAGTTTCCTTGAGAGCTGCTTGGAAGCCTGATGGTGTGTGAAGTTAGTGAGCCAAATGGAGTTGTTCTCCCACAAGAACCACTCGGCTGATCCTTCTTCAATATGCCCTTCACCAACATGCAGTGTTTCCTTGATTGAATTAGCTCTCACACCAATATTTGCGTCTAGAGCCTTTGCATTGAGGGCTATCTGAAAACGGCTGTGGCGCTGAAGTTGCCTGTGAATGTGGAGTTGGTGGCATGTGAAACCCGCATGTGGAGCATTCGTTTGTGTGGGATGCTGACCAAGCTTCATTTCAGTCCTAGGCACACAAAGGGCACTAAGCATAGAGTGTGAAACCTGAGTTTCCTTGAGAGCTGCTTGGAAGCCTGATGGTGTGTGAAGTTAGTGAGCCAAATGGAGTTGTTCTCCCACAAGAACCACTCGGCTGATCCGTCTTCAATATGCCCTTCACCAACATGCAGTGTTTCCTTGATTGAATTAGCTCTCACACCAATATTTGCGTCTAGAGCCTTTGCAGTAAGGGCTATCTGAAAACGGCTGTGGCGCTGAAGTTGCCTGTGAATGTGGAGTTGGTGGCATGTGAAACCCGCATGTGGAGCATTCGTTTGTGTGGGATGCTCACCAAGCTTCATTTCAGTCCTCGGCACACAAAGGGCACTAAGCATAGAGTGTGAAACCTGAGTTTCCTTGAGAGCTGCTTGGAAGCCTGATGGTGTGTGAAGTTAGTGAGCCAAATGGAGTTGTTCTCCCACAAGAACCACTCGGCTGATCCTTCTTCAATATGCCCTTCACCAGCATGCAGTGTTTCCTTGATTGAATTAGCTCTCACACCAATATTTGCGTCTAGAGCCTTTGCATTGAGGGCTATCTGAAAACGGCTGTGGCGCTGAAGTTGCCTGTGAATGTGGAGTTGGTGGCATGTGAAACCCGCATGTGGAGCATTCGTTTGTGTGGGATGCTCTACCAGGTTCATTTCAGTCCTAGGCACTCAAAGGGCACTAAGCATAGAGTGTGAAAACTGAGTTTCCTTGAGAGCTGCTTGGAAGCCTGATGGTGTGTGAAGTTAGTGAGCCAAATGGAGTTGTTCTCCCACAAGAACCACTCGGCTGATCCTTCTTCAATATGCCCTTCACCAACATGCAGTGTTTCCTTGATTGAATTAGCTCTCACACCAATATTTGCGTCTAGAGCCTTTGCAGTGAGGGCTATCTGAAAACGGCTGTGGCGCTGAAGTTGCCTGTGAATGTGGAGTTGGTGGCATGTGAAACCCGCATGTGGAGCATTCGTTTGTGTGGGATGCTGACCAAGCTTCATTTCAGTCCTAGGCACTCAAAGGGCACTAAGCATAGAGTGTGAAACCTGAGTTTCCTTGAGAGCTGCTTGGAAGCCTGATGGTGTGTGAAGTTAGTGAGCCAAATGGAGTTGTTCTCCCACAAGAACCACTCGGCTGATCCTTCTTCAATATGCCCTTCACCAACATGCAGTGTTTCCTTGATTGAATTAGCTCTCACACCAATATTTGCGTCTAGAGCCTTTGCATTGAGGGCTATCTGAAAACGGCTGTGGCGCTGAAGTTGCCTGTGAATGTGGAGTTGGTGGCATGTGAAACCCGCATGTGGAGCATTCGTTTGTGTGGGATGCTCACCAAGCTTCATTTCAGTCCTAGGCACACAAAGGGCACTAAGCATAGAGTGTGAAACCTGAGTTTCCTTGAGAGCTGCTTGGAAGCCTGATGGTGTGTGAAGTTAGTGAGCCAAATGCAGTTGTTCTCCCACAAGAACCACTCGGCTGATCCTTCTTCAATATGCCCTTCACCAACATGAAGTGTTTCCTTGATTGAATTAGCTCTCACACCAATATTTGCGTCTAGAGCCTTTGCATTGAGGGCTATCTGAAAACGGCTGTGGCGCTGAAGTTGCCTGTGAATGTGGAGTTGGTGGCATGTGAAACCCGCATGTGGAGCATTCGTTTGTGTGGGATGCTCTACCAGGTTCATTTCAGTCCTAGGCACTCAAAGGGCACTAAGCATAGAGTGTGAAAAGTGAGTTTCCTTGAGAGCTGCTTGGAAGCCTGATGGTGTGTGAAGTTAGTGGGCCAAATGGAGTTGTTCTCCCACAAGAACCACTCGGCTGATCCTTCTTCAATATGCCCTTCACCAACATGCAGTGTTTCCTTGATTGAATTAGCTCTCACACCAATATTTGCGTCTAGAGCCTTTGCATTGAGGGCTATCTGAAAACGGCTGTGGCGCTGAAGTTGCCTGTGAATGTGGAGTTGGTGGCATGTGAAACCCGCATGTGGAGCATTCGTTTGTGTGGGATGCTGACCAAGCTTCATTTCAGTCCTAGGCACTCAAAGGGCACTAAGCATAGAGTGTGAAACCTGAGTTTCCTTGAGAGCTGCTTGGAAGCCTAATGGTGTGTGAAGTTAGTGAGCCAAATGGAGTTGTTCTCCCACAAGAACCACTCGGCTGATCCTTCTTCAATATGCCCTTCACCAACATGCAGTGTTTCCTTGATTGAATTAGCTCTCACACCAATATTTGCGTCTAGAGCCTTTGCATTGAGGGCTATCTGAAACCGGCTGTGGCGCTGAAGTTGCCTGTGAATGTGGAGTTGGTGGCATGTGAAACCCGCATGTGGAGCATTCGTTTGTGTGGGATGCTGACCAAGCTTCATTTCAGTCCTAGGCACACAAAAGGCACTAAGCATAGAGTGTGAAAACTGAGTTTCCTTGAGAGCTGCTTGGAAGCCTGATGGTGTGTGAAGTTAGTGAGCCAAATGGAGTTGTTCTCCCACAAGAACCACTCGGCTGATCCTTCTTCAATATGCCCTTCACCAACATGCAGTGTTTCCTTGATTGAATTAGCTCTCACACCAATATTTTCGTCTAGAGCCTTTGCATTGAGGGCTATCTGAAAACGGCTGTGGCGCTAAAGTTGCCTGTGAATGTGGAGTTGGTGGCATGTGAAACCCGCATGTGGAGCATTCGTTTGTGTGGGATGCTGACCAAGCTTCATTTCAGTCCTAGGCACTCAAAGGGCACTAAGCGTAGAGTGTGAAAACTGAGTTTCCTTGAGAGTTGCTTGGAAGCCTGATGGTGTGTGAAGTTAGTGAGCCAAATGGAGTTGTTCTCCCACAAGAACCACTCGGCTGATCCTTCTTCAATATGCCCTTCACCAGCATGCAGTGTTTCCTTGATTGAATTAGCTCTCACACCAATATTTGCGTCTAGAGCCTAGGCATTGAGGGCTATCTGAAAACGGCTGTGGCGCTGAAGTTGCCTGTGAATGTGGAGTTGGTGGCATGTGAAACACGCATGTGGAGCATTCGTTTGTGTGGGATGCTGACCAAGCTTCATTTCAGTCCTAGGCACACAAAAGGCACTAAGCATAGAGTGTGAAAACTGAGTTTCCTTGAGAGCTGCTTGGAAGCCTGATGGTGTGTGAAGTTAGTGAGCCAAATGGAGTTGTTCTCCCACAAGAACCACTCGGCTGATCCTTCTTCAATATGCCCTTCACCAACATGCAGTGTTTCCTTGATTGAATTAGCTCTCACACCAATATTTGCGTCTAGAGCCTTTGCATTGAGGGCTATCTGAAAACGGCTGTGGCGCTAAAGTTGCCTGTGAATGTGGAGTTGGTGGCATGTGAAACCCGCATGTGGAGCATTCGTTTGTGTGGGATGCTGACCAAGCTTCATTTCAGTCCTAGGCACTCAAAGGGCACTAAGCGTAGAGTGTGAAAACTGAGTTTCCTTGAGAGTTGCTTGGAAGCCTGATGGTGTGTGAAGTTAGTGAGCCAAATGGAGTTGTTCTCCCACAAGAACCACTCGGCTGATCCTTCTTCAATATGCCCTTCACCAGCATGCAGTGTTTCCTTGATTGAATTAGCTCTCACACCAATATTTGCGTCTAGAGCCTTTGCAGTGAGGGCTATCTGAAAACGGCTGAGGCGCTGAAGTTGCCTGTGAATGTGGAGTTGGTGGCATGTGAAACCCGCATGTGGAGCATTCGTTTGTGTGGGATGCTGACCAAGCTTCATTTCAGTCCTAGGCACTCAAAGGGCACTAAGCATAGAGTGTGAAAACTGAGTTTCCTTGAGAGCTGCTTGGAAGCCTGATGGTGTGTGAAGTTAGTGAGCCAAATGGAGTTGTTCTCCCACAAGAACCACTCGGCTGATCCTTCTTCAATATGCCCTTCACCAACATGCAGTGTTTCCTTGATTGAATTAGCTCTCACACCAATATTTGCGTCTAGAGCCTTTGCATTGAGGGCTATCTGAAAACGGCTGTGGCGCTGAAGTTGCCTGTGAATGTGGAGTTGGTGGCATGTGAAACCCGCATGTGGAGCATTCGTTTGTGTGGGATGCTGACCAAGCTTCATTTCAGTCCTAGGCACACAAAGGGCACTAAGCATAGAGTGTGAAACCTGAGTTTCCTTGAGAGCTGCTTGGAAGCCTGATGGTGTGTGAAGTTAGTGAGCCAAATGGAGTTGTTCTCCCACAAGAACCACTCGGCTGATCCTTCTTCAATATGCCCTTCACCAACATGAAGTGTTTCCTTGATTGAATTAGCTCTCACACCAATATTTGCGTCTAGAGCCTTTGCAGTAAGGGCTATCTGAAAACGGCTGTGGCGCTGAAGTTGCCTGTGAATGTGGAGTTGGTGGCATGTGAAACCCGCATGTGGAGCATTCGTTTGTGTGGGATGCTCACCAAGCTTCATTTCAGTCCTCGGCACACAAAGGGCACTAAGCATAGAGTGTGAAACCTGAGTTTCCTTGAGAGCTGCTTGGAAGCCTGATGGTGTGTGAAGTTAGTGAGCCAAATGGAGTTGTTCTCCCACAAGAACCACTCGGCTGATCCTTCTTCAATATGCCCTTCACCAGCATGCAGTGTTTCCTTGATTGAATTAGCTCTCACACCAATATTTGCGTCTAGAGCCTTTGCATTGAGGGCTATCTGAAAACGGCTGTGGCGCTGAAGTTGCCTGTGAATGTGGAGTTGGTGGCATGTGAAACCCGCATGTGGAGCATTCGTTTGTGTGGGATGCTCTACCAGGTTCATTTCAGTCCTAGGCACTCAAAGGGCACTAAGCATAGAGTGTGAAAACTGAGTTTCCTTGAGAGTTGCTTGGAAGCCTGATGGTGTGTGAAGTTAGTGAGCCAAATGGAGTTGTTCTCCCACAAGAACCACTCGGCTGATCCTTCTTCAATATGCCCTTCACCAACATGCAGTGTTTCCTTGATTGAATTAGCTCTCACACCAATATTTGCGTCTAGAGCCTTTGCAGTGAGGGCTATCTGAAAACGGCTGAGGCGCTGAAGTTGCCTGTGAATGTGGAGTTGGTGGCATGTGAAACCCGCATGTGGAGCATTCGTTTGTGTGGGATGCTGACCAAGCTTCATTTCAGTCCTAGGCACTCAAAGGGCACTAAGCATAGAGTGTGAAAACTGAGTTTCCTTGAGAGCTGCTTGGAAGCCTGATGGTGTGTGAAGTTAGTGAGCCAAATGGAGTTGTTCTCCCACAAGAACCACTCGGCTGATCCTTCTTCAATATGCCCTTCACCAACATGCAGTGTTTCCTTGATTGAATTAGCTCTCACACCAATATTTGCGTCTAGAGCCTTTGCAGTAAGGGCTATCTGAAAACGGCTGTGGCGCTGAAGTTGCCTGTGAATGTGGAGTTGGTGGCATGTGAAACCCGCATGTGGAGAATTCGTTTGTGTGGGATGCTCACCAAGCTTCATTTCAGTCCTCGGCACACAAAGGGCACTAAGCATAGAGTGTGAAACCTGAGTTTCCTTGAGAGCTGCTTGGAAGCCTGATGGTGTGTGAAGTTAGTGAGCCAAATGGAGTTGTTCTCCCACAAGAACCACTCGGCTGATCCTTCTTCAATATGCCCTTCACCAGCATGCAGTGTTTCCTTGATTGAATTAGCTCTCACACCAATATTTGCGTCTAGAGCCTTTGCATTGAGGGCTATCTGAAAACGGCTGTGGCGCTGAAGTTGCCTGTGAATGTGGAGTTGGTGGCATGTGAAACCCGCATGTGGAGCATTCGTTTGTGTGGGATGCTCTACCAGGTTCATTTCAGTCCTAGGCACTCAAAGGGCACTAAGCATAGAGTGTGAAAACTGAGTTTCCTTGAGAGCTGCTTGGAAGCCTGATGGTGTGTGAAGTTAGTGAGCCAAATGGAGTTGTTCTCCCACAAGAACCACTCGGCTGATCCTTCTTCAATATGCCCTTCACCAACATGCAGTGTTTCCTTGATTGAATTAGCTCTCACACCAATATTTGCGTCTAGAGCCTTTGCAGTGAGGGCTATCTGAAAACGGCTGTGGCGCTGAAGTTGCCTGTGAATGTGGAGTTGGTGGCATGTGAAACCCGCATGTGGAGCATTCGTTTGTGTGGGATGCTGACCAAGCTTCATTTCAGTCCTAGGCACTCAAAGGGCACTAAGCATAGAGTGTGAAAACTGAGTTTCCTTGAGAGCTGCTTGGAAGCCTGATGGTGTGTGAAGTTAGTGAGCCAAATGGAGTTGTTCTCCCACAAGAACCACTCGGCTGATCCTTCTTCAATATGCCCTTCACCAACATGCAGTGTTTCCTTGATTGAATTAGCTCTCACACCAATATTTGCGTCTAGAGCCTTTGCATTGAGGGCTATCTGAAAACGGCTGTGGCGCTGAAGTTGCCTGTGAATGTGGAGTTGGTGGCATGTGAAACCCGCATGTGGAGCATTCGTTTGTGTGGGATGCTCACCAAGCTTCATTTCAGTCCTAGGCACACAAAGGGCACTAAGCATAGAGTGTGAAACCTGAGTTTCCTTGAGAGCTGCTTGGAAGCCTGATGGTGTGTGAAGTTAGTGAGCCAAATGCAGTTGTTCTCCCACAAGAACCACTCGGCTGATCCTTCTTCAATATGCCCTTCACCAACATGCAGTGTTTCCTTGATTGAATTAGCTCTCACACCAATATTTGCGTCTAGAGCCTTTGCATTGAGGGCTATCTGAAAACGGCTGTGGCGCTGAAGTTGCCTGTGAATGTGGAGTTGGTGGCATGTGAAACCCGCATGTGGAGCATTCGTTTGTGTGGGATGCTCTACCAGGTTCATTTCAGTCCTAGGCACTCAAAGGGCACTAAGCATAGAGTGTGAAAAGTGAGTTTCCTTGAGAGCTGCTTGGAAGCCTGATGGTGTGTGAAGTTAGTGGGCCAAATGGAGTTGTTCTCCCACAAGAACCACTCGGCTGATCCTTCTTCAATATGCCCTTCACCAACATGCAGTGTTTCCTTGATTGAATTAGCTCTCACACCAATATTTGCGTCTAGAGCCTTTGCATTGAGGGCTATCTGAAAACGGCTGTGGCGCTGAAGTTGCCTGTGAATGTGGAGTTGGTGGCATGTGAAACCCGCATGTGGAGCATTCGTTTGTGTGGGATGCTCTACCAGGTTCATTTCAGTCCTAGGCACTCAAAGGGCACTAAGCATAGAGTGTGAAAACTGAGTTTCCTTGAGAGCTGCTTGGAAGCCTGATGGTGTGTGAAGTTAGTGAGCCAAATGGAGTTGTTCTCCCACAAGAACCACTCGGCTGATCCTTCTTCAATATGCCCTTCACCAACATGCAGTGTTTCCTTGATTGAATTAGCTCTCACACCAATATTTGCGTCTAGAGCCTTTGCATTGAGGGCTATCTGAAAACGGCTGTGGCGCTGAAGTTGCCTGTGAATGTGGAGTTGGTGGCATGTGAAACCCGCATGTGGAGCATTCGTTTGTGTGGGATGCTCTCCCAGATTCATTTCAATCCTAGGCACTCAAAGGGCACTAAGCATAGAGTGTGAAAACTGAGTTTCCTTGAGAGCTGCTTGGAAGCCTGATGGTGTGTGAAGTTAGTGAGCCAAATGGAGTTGTTCTCCCACAAGAACCACTCGGCTGATCCTTCTTCAATATGCCCTTCACCAGCATGCAGTGTTTCCTTGATTGAATTAGCTCTCACACCAATATTTGCGTCTAGAGCCTTTGCATTGAGGGCTATCTGAAAACGGCTGTGGCGCTGAAGTTGCCTGTGAATGTGGAGTTGGTGGCATGTGAAACCCGCATGTGGAGCATTCGTTTGTGTGGGATGCTGACCAAGCTTCATTTCAGTCCTAGGCACACAAAGGGCACTAAGCATAGAGTGTGAAACCTGAGTTTCCTTGAGAGCTGCTTGGAAGCCTGATGGTGTGTGTAGTTAGTGAGCCAAATGGAGTTGTTCTCCCACAAGAACCACTCGGCTGATCCTTCTTCAATATGCCCTTCACCAACATGCAGTGTTTCCTTGATTGAATTAGCTCTCACACCAATATTTGCGTCTAGAGCCTTTGCATTGAGGGCTATCTGAAAACGGCTGTGGCGCTGAAGTTGCCTGTGAATGTGGAGTTGGTGGCATGTGAAACCCGCATGTGGAGCATTCGTTTGTGTGGGATGCTGACCAAGCTTCATTTCAGTCCTAGGCACTCAAAGGGCACTAAGCATAGAGTGTGAAACCTGAGTTTCCTTGAGAGCTGCTTGGAAGCCTGATGGTGTGTGAAGTTAGTGAGCCAAATGGAGTTGTTCTCCCACAAGAACCACTCGGCTGATCCTTCTTCAATATGCCCTTCACCAACATGCAGTGTTTCTTTGATTGAATTAGCTCTCACACCAATATTTGCGTCTAGAGCCTTTGCATTGAGGGCTATCTGAAAACGGCTGTGGCGCTGAAGTTGCCTGTGAATGTGGAGTTGGTGGCATGTGAAACCCGCATGTGGAGCATTCGTTTGTGTGGGATGCTCACCAAGCTTCATTTCAGTCCTAGGCACACAAAGGGCACTAAGCATAGAGTGTGAAACCTGAGTTTCCTTGAGAGCTGCTTGGAAGCCTGATGGTGTGTGAAGTTAGTGAGCCAAATGGAGTTGTTCTCCCACAAGAACCACTCGGCTGATCCTTCTTCAATACGCCCTTCACCAACATGAAGTGTTTCCTTGATTGAATTAGCTCTCACACCAATATTTGCGTCTAGAGCCTTTGCATTGAGGGATATCTGAAAACGGCTGTGGCGCTGAAGTTGCCTGTGAATGTGGAGTTGGTGGCATGTGAAACCCGCATGTGGAGCATTCGTTTGTGTGGGATGCTCTACCAGGTTCATTTCAGTCCTAGGCACTCAAAGGGCACTAAGCATAGAGTGTGAAAACTGAGTTTCCTTGAGAGCTGCTTGGAAGCCTGATGGTGGGTGAAGTTAGTGAGCCAAATGGAGTTGTTCTCCCACAAGAACCACTCGGCTGATCCTTCTTCAATATGCCCTTCACCAACATGCAGTGTTTCCTTGATTGAATTAGCTCTCACACCAATATTTGCGTCTAGAGCCTTTGCATTGAGGGCTATCTGAAAACGGCTGTGGCGCTGAAGTTGCCTGTGAATGTGGAGTTGGTGGCATGTGAAACCCGCATGTGGAGCATTCGTTTGTGTGGGATGCTCTACCAGGTTCATTTCAGTCCTAGGCACTCAAAGGGCACTAAGCATAGAGTGTGAAAACTGAGTTTCCTTGAGAGCTGCTTGGAAGCCTGATGGTGTGTGAAGTTAGTGAGCCAAATGGAGTTGTTCTCCCACAAGAACCACTCGGCTGATCCTTCTTCAATATGCCCTTCACCAACATGCAGTGTTTCCTTGATTGAATTAGCTCTCACACCAATATTTGCGTCTAGAGCCTTTGCATTGAGGGCTATCTGAAAACGGCTGTGGCGCTGAAGTTGCCTGTGAATGTGGAGTTGGTGGCATGTGAAACCCGCATGTGCAGCATTCGTTTATGTGGGATGCTCTCCAAGCTTAATTTCAGTCCTAGGCACTCATAGGGCACTAAGCATAGAGTGTGAAAACTGAGTTTCCTTGAGAGCTGCTTGGAAGCCTGATGGTGTGTGAAGTTAGTGAGCCAAATGGAGTTGTTCTCCCACAAGAACCACTCGGCTGATCCTTCTTCAATATGCCCTTCACCAACATGCAGTGTTTCCTTGATTGAATTAGCTCTCACACCAATATTTGCGTCTAGAGCCTTTGCATTGAGGGCTATCTGAAAATGGCTGTGGCGCTAAAGTTGCCTGTGAATGTGGAGTTGGTGGCATGTGAAACCCGCATGTGGAGCATTCGTTTGTGTGGGATGCTGACCAAGCTTCATTTCAGTCCTTGGCACACAAAGGGCACTAAGCATAGAGTGTGAAACCTGAGTTTCCTTGAGAGCTGCTTGGAAGCCTGATGGTGTGTGAAGTTAGTGAGCCAAATGGAGTTGTTCTCCCACAAGAACCACTCGGCTGATCCTTCTTCAATATGCCCTTCACCAACATGCAGTGTTTCCTTGATTGAATTAGCTCTCACACCAATATTTGCATCTAGAGCCTTTGCATTGAGGGCTATCTGAAAACGGCTGTGGCGCTGAAGTTGCCTGTGAATGTGGAGTTGGTGGCATGTGAAACCCGCATGTGGAGCATTCGTTTGTGTGGGATGCTGACCAAGCTTCATTTCAGTCCTAGGCACTCAAAGGGCACTAAGCATAGAGTGTGAAACCTGAGTTTCCTTGAGAGCTGCTTGGAAGCCTGATGGTGTGTGAAGTTAGTGAGCCAAATGGAGTTGTTCTCCCACAAGAACCACTCGGCTGATCCTTCTTCAATATGCCCTTCACCAACATGCAGTGTTTCCTTGATTGAATTAGCTCTCACACCAATATTTGCGTCCAGAGCCTTTGCATTGAGGGCTATCTGAAAACGGCTGTGGCGCTGAAGTTGCCTGTGAATGTGGAGTTGGTGGCATGTGAAACCCGCATGTGGAGCATTCGTTTGTGTGGGATGCTGACCAAGCTTCATTTCAGTCCTAGGCACACAAAAGGCACTAAGCATAGAGTGTGAAAACTGAGTTTCCTTGAGAGCTGCTTGGAAGCCTGATGGTGTGTGAAGTTAGTGAGCCAAATGGAGTTGTTCTCCCACAAGAACCACTCGGCTGATCCTTCTTCAATATGCCCTTCACCAACATGCAGTGTTTCCTTGATTGAATTAGCTCTCACACCAATATTTGCGTCTAGAGCCTTTGCATTGAGGGCTATCTGAAAACGGCTGTGGCGCTGAAGTTGCCTGTGAATGTGGAGTTGGTGGCATGTGAAACCCGCATGTGGAGCATTCGTTTATGTGGGATGCTCTCCAAGCTTAATTTCAGTCCTAGGCACTCATAGGGCACTAAGCATAGAGTGTGAAAACGGAGTTTCCTTGAGAGCTGCTTGGAAGCCTGATGGTGTGTGAAGTTAGTGAGCCAAATGGAGTTGTTCTCCCACAAGAACCACTCGGCTGATCCTTCTTCAATATGCCCTTCACCAACATGCAGTGTTTCCTTGATTGAATTAGCTCTCACACCAATATTTGCGTCTAGAGCCTTTGCATTGAGGGCTATCTGAAAACGGCTGTGGCGCTAAAGTTGCCTGTGAATGTGGAGTTGGTGGCATGTGAAACCCGCATGTGGAGCATTCGTTTATGTGGGATGCTCTCCAAGCTTAATTTCAGTCCTAGGCACTCATAGGGCACTAAGCATAGAGTGTGAAAACGGAGTTTCCTTGAGAGCTGCTTGGAAGCCTGATGGTGTGTGAAGTTAGTGAGCCAAATGGAGTTGTTCTCCCACAAGAACCACTCGGCTGATCCTTCTTCAATATGCCCTTCACCAACATGCAGTGTTTCCTTGATTGAATTAGCTCTCACACCAATATTTGCGTCTAGAGCCTTTGCATTGAGGGCTATCTGAAAACGGCTGTGGCGCTAAAGTTGCCTGTGAATGTGGAGTTGGTGGCATGTGAAACCCGCATGTGGAGCATTCGTTTGTGTGGGATGCTGACCAAGCTTCATTTCAATCCTAGGCACTCAAAGGGCACTAAGCATAGAGTGTGAAAACTGAGTTTCCTTGAGAGCTGCTTGGAAGCCTGATGGTGTGTGAAGTTAGTGAGCCAAATGGAGTTGTTCTCCCACAAGAACCACTCGGCTGATCCTTCTTCAATATGCCATTCACCAGCATGCAGTGTTTCCTTGATTGAATTAGCTCTCACACCAATATTTGCGTCTAGAGCCTTTGCATTGAGGGCTATCTGAAAACGGCTGTGGCGCTGAAGTTGCCTGTGAATGTGGAGTTGGTGGCATGTGAAACCCGCATGTGGAGCATTCGTTTGTGTGGGATGCTCTACCAGGTTCATTCCTAGATAATGCACTCAAAGGGCACTAAGCATAAAGTGTGAAAACTGAGTTTCCTTGAGAGCTGCTTGGAAGCCTGATGGTGTGTGAAGTTAGTGAGCCAAATGGAGTTGTTCTCCCACAAGAACCACTCGGCTGATCCTTCTTCAATATGCCCTTCACCAACATGCAGTGTTTCCTTGATTGAATTAGCTCTCACACCAATATTTGCGTCTAGAGCCTTTGCATTGAGGGCTATCTGAAAACGGCTGTGGCGCTGAAGTTGCCTGTGAATGTGGAGTTGGTGGCATGTGAAACCCGCATGTGGAGCATTCGTTTATGTGGGATGCTCTACCAGGTTCATTCCTACATAATGCTCTCAAAGGGCACTAAGCATAGAGTGTGAAAACTGAGTTTCCTTGAGAGCTGCTTGGAAGCCTGATGGTGTGTGAAGTTAGTGAGCCAAATGGAGTTGTTCTCCCACAAGAACCACTCGGCTGATCCTTCTTCAATATGCCCTTAACCAACATGCAGTGTTTCTTTGATTGAATTAGCTCTCACACCAATATTTGCGTCTAGAGCCTTTGCATTGAGGGCTATCTGAAAACGGCTGTGGCGCTGAAGTTGCCTGTGAATGTGGAGTTGGTGGCATGTGAAACCCGCATGTCGAGCATTCGTTTGTGTGGGATGTTCTACCAGGTTCATTCCTAGATAATGCACTCAAAGGGCACTAAGCATAGAGTGTGAAAACTGAGTTTCCTTGAGAGCTGCTTGGAAGCCTGATGGTGTGTGAAGTTAGTGAGCCAAATGGAGTTATTCTCCCACAAGAACCACTCGGCTGATCCTTCTTCAATATGCCCTTCACCAACATGCAGTGTTTCCTTGATTGAATTAGCTCTCACACCAATAGTTGCGTCTAGAGCCTTTGCATTGAGGGCTATCTGAAAACGGCTGTGGCGCTGAAGTTGCCTGTGAATGTGGAGTTGGTGGCATGTGAAACCCGCATGTGGAGCATTCGTTTGTGTGGGATGGTCTACCAGGTCCATTCCTAGATAATGCACTCAAAGGGCACTAAGCATAGAGTGTGAAAACTGAGTTTCCTTGAGAGCTGCTTGGAAGCCTGATGGTGTGTGAAGTTAGTGAGCCAAATGGAGTTGTTCTCCCACAAGAACCACTCGGCTGATCCTTCTTCAATATGCCCTTCACCAACATGCAGTGTTTCCTTGATTGAATTAGCTCTCACACCAATATTTGCGTCTAGAGCCTTTGCATTGAGGGCTATCTGAAAACGGCTGTGGCGCTGAAGTTGCCTGTGAATGTGGAGTTGGTGGCATGTGAAACCCGCATGTGGAGAATTCGTTTGTGTGGGATGCTCTACCAGGTTCATTCCTAGATAATGCACTCAAAGGGCACTAAGCATAGAGTGTGAAAACTGAGTTTCCTTGAGAGCTGCTTGGAAGCCTGATGGTGTGTGAAGTTAGTGAGCCAAATGGAGTTGTTCTCCCACAAGAACCACTCGGCTGATCCTTCTTCAATATGCCCTTCACCAACATGCAGTGTTTCCTTGATTGAATTAGCTCTCACACCAATATTTGCGTCTAGAGCCTTTGCATTGAGGGCTATCTGAAAACGGCTGTGGCGCTGAAGTTGCCTGTGAATGTGGAGTTGGTGGCATGTGAAACCCGCATTTGGAGCATTCGTTTGTGTGGGATGCTCACCAAGCTTCATTTCAGTCCTAGGCACACAAAGAGCACTAAGCATAGAGTGTGAAAACTGAGTTTCCTTGAGAGCTGCTTGGAAGCCTGATGGTGTGTGAAGTTAGTGAGCCAAATGGAGTTGTTCTCCCACAAGAACCACTCGGCTGATCCTTTTCAATATGCCCTTCACCAACATGCAGTGTTTCCTTGATTGAATTAGCTCTCACACCAATATTTGCGTCTAGAGCCTTTGCATTGAGGGCTATCTGAAAACGGCTGTGGCGCTGAAGTTGCCTGTGAATGTGGAGTTGGTGGCATGTGAAACCCGCATGTGGAGCATTCGTTTGTGTGGGATGCTGACCAAGCTTCATTTCAGTCCTAGGCACACAAAGGGCACTAAGCCTAGAGTGTGAAAACTGAGTTTCCTTGAGAGCTGCTTGGAAGCCTGATGGTGTGTGAAGTTAGTGAGCCAAATGGAATTGTTCTCCCACAAGAACCACTCGGCTGATCCTTCTTCAATATGCCCTTCACCAACATGCAGTGTTTCCTTGATTGAATTAGCTCTCACACCAATATTTGCGTCTAGAGCCTTTGCATTGAGGGCTATCTGAAAACGGCTGTGGCGCTGAAGTTGCCTGTGAATGTAGAGTTGGTGGCATGTGAAACCCGCATGTGCAGCATTCGTTTCTGTGGGATGCTCACCAAGCTTCATTTCAGTCCTAGGCACACAAAGGGCACTAAGCATATAGTGTGAAAACTGAGTTTCCTTGAGAGCTGCTTGGAAGCCTGATGGTGTGTGAAGTTAGTGAGCCAAATGGAGTTGTTCTCCCACAAGAACCACTCAGCTGATCCTTCTTCAATATGCCCTTCACCAATATGAAGTGTTTCTTTGATTGAATTAGCTCTCACACCAATATTTGCGTCTAGAGCCTTTGCATTGAGGGCTATCTGAAAATGGCTGTGGCGCTGAAGTTGCCTGTGAATGTGGAGTTGGTGGCATGTGAAACCCGCATGTGGAGCATTCGTTTGTGTGGGATGCTCAGCCAGGTTCATTTCAGTCCTAGCCATGCAAAGGGCACTAAGCATAGAGTGTGAAACCTGAGTTTCCTTGAGAGCTGCTTGGAAGCCTGATGGTGTGTGAAGTTAGTGAGCCAAATGGAGTTGTTCTCCCACAAGAACCACTCGGCTGATCCTTCTTCAATATGCCCTTCACCAACATGCAGTGTTTCCTTGATTGAATTAGCTCTCACACCAATATTTGCGTCTAGAGCCTTTGCATTGAGGGCTATCTGAAAACGGCTGTAGCGCTGAAGTTGCCTGTGAATGTGGAGTTGGTGGCATGTGAAACCCGCATGTGGAGCATTCGTTTGTGTGGGATGCTCTACCAGGTTCATTCCTAGATAATGCACTCCAAGGGCACTAAGCATAGAGTGTGAAAACTGAGTTTCCTTGAGAGCTGCTTGGAAGCCTGATGGTGTGTGAAGTTAGTGAGCCAAATGGAGTTGTTCTCCCACAAGCACCACTCCCCTGATCCTTCTTCAATATGCCCTTCACCAACATGCAGTGTTTCCTTGATTGAATTAGCTCTCACACCAATATTTGCGTCTAGAGCCTTTGCATTGAGGGCTATCTGAAAACGGCTGTGGCGCTGAAGTTGCCTGTGAATGTGGAGTTGGTGGCATGTGAAACCCGCATGTGGAGCATTCGTTTGTGTGGGATGCTGACCAAGCTTCATTTCAGTCCTAGGCACACAAAGAGCACTAAGCATATAGTGTGAAACCTGAGTTTCCTTGAGAGCTGCTTGGAAGCCTGATGGTGTGTGAAGTTAGTGAGCCAAATGGAGTTGTTCTCCCACAAGAACCACTCGGCTGATCCTTCTTCAATATGCCCTTCACCAACATGCAGTGTTTCCTTGATTGAATTAGCTCTCACACCAATATTTGCGTCTAGAGCCTTTGCATTGAGGGCTATCTGAAAACGGCTGTGGCGCTGAAGTTGCCTGTGAATGTGGAGTTGGTGGCATGTGAAACCCGCATGTGGAGCATTCGTTTGTGTGGGATGTTGACCAAGCTTCATTTCAGTCCTAGGCGCACAAAGGGCACTAAGCATAGAGTGTGAAAACTGAGTTTCCTTGAGAGCTGCTTGGAAGCCTGATGGTGTGTGAAGTTAGTGAGCCAAATGGAGTTGTTCTCCCACAAGAACCACTCGGCTGATCCTTCTTCAATATGCCCTTCACCAACATGCAGTGTTTCCTTGATTGAATTAGCTCTCACACCAATATTTGCGTCTAGAGCCTTTGCATTGAGGGCTATCTGAAAACGGCTGTGGCGCTGAAGTTGCCTGTGAATGTGGAGTTGGTGGCATGTGAAACCCGCATGTCGAGCATTCGTTTGTGTGGGATGTTCTACCAGGTTCATTCCTAGATAATGCACTCAAAGGGCACTAAGCATAGAGTGTGAAAACTGAGTTTCCTTGAGAGCTGCTTGGAAGCCTGATGGTGTGTGAAGTTAGTGAGCCAAATGGAGTTATTCTCCCACAAGAACCACTCCCCTGATCCTTCTTCAATATGCCCTTCACCAACATGCAGTGTTTCCTTGATTGAATTAGCTCTCACACCAATATTTGCGTCTAGAGCCTTTGCATTGAGGGCTATCTGAAAACGGCTGTGGCGCTGAAGTTGCCTGTGAATGTGGAGTTGGTGGCATGTGAAACCCGCATGTGGAGCATTCGTTTGTGTGGGATGCTCTCCCAGATTCATTTCAATCCTAGGCACTCAAAGGGCACTAAGCATAGAGTGTGAAAACTGAGTTTCCTTGAGAGCTGCTTGGAAGCCTGATGGTGTGTGAAGTTAGTGAGCCAAATGGAGTTGTTCTCCCACAAGAACCACTCGGCTGATCCTTCTTCAATATGCCCTTCATCAACATGCAGTGTTTCCTTGATTGAATTAGCTCTCACACCAATATTTGCGTCTAGAGCCTTTGCATTGAGGGCTATCTGAAAACGGCTGTGGCGCTGAAGTTGCCTGTGAATGTGGAGTTGGTGGCATGTGAAACCCGCATGTGGAGCATTCGTTTGTGTGGGATGCTGACCAAGCTTCATTTCAGTCCTAGGCACACAAAGGGCACTAAGCATAGAGTGTGAAAACTGAGTTTCCTTGAGAGCTGCTTGGAAGCCTGATGGTGTGTGAAGTTAGTGAGCCAAATGGAGTTGTTCTCCCACAAGAACCACTCGGCTGATCCTTCTTCAATATGCCCTTCACCAACATGCAGTGTTTCCTTGATTGAATTAGCTCTCACACCAATATTTGCGTCTAGAGCCTTTGCATTGAGGGCTATCTGAAAACGGCTGTGGCGCTGAAGTTGCCTGTGAATGTGGAGTTGGTGGCATGTGAAACCCGCATGTGGAGCATTCGTTTGTGTGGGATGCTCTACCAGTTTCATTCCTACATAATGCTCTCAAAGGGCACTAAGCCTAGAGTGTGAAAACTGAGTTTCCTTGAGAGCTGCTTGGAAGCCTGATGGTGTGTGAAGTTAGTGAGCCAAATGGAGTTGTTCTCCCACAAGAACCACTCGGCTGATCCTTCTTCAATATGCCCTTCACCAACATGCAGTGTTTCCTTGATTGAATTAGCTCTCACACCAATATTTGCGTCTAGAGCCTTTGCATTGAGGGCTATCTGAAAACGGCTGTGGCGCTGAAGTTGCCTGTGAATGTGGAGTTGGTGGCATGTGAAACCCGCATGTGGAGCATTCGTTTGTGTGGGATGCTGACCAAGCTTCATTTCAGTCCTAGGCACACAAAAGGGCACTAAGCCTAGAGTGTGAAAACTGAGTTTCCTTGAGAGCTGCTTGGAAGCCTGATGGTGTGTGAAGTTAGTGAGCCAAATGGAATTGTTCTCCCACAAGAACCACTCGGCTGATCCTTCTTCAATATGCCCTTCACCAACATGCAGTGTTTCCTTGATTGAATTAGCTCTCACACCAATATTTGCGTCTAGAGCCTTTGCATTGAGGGCTATCTGAAAACGGCTGTGGCGCTGAAGTTGCCTGTGAATGTGGAGTTGGTGGCATGTGAAACCCGCATGTGCAGCATTCGTTTGTGTGGGATGCTGACCAAGCTTCATTTCAGTCCTAGCCATGCAAAGGGCACTAAGCATAGAGTATGAAACCTGAGTTTCCTTGAGAGCTGCTTGGAAGCCTGATGGTGTGTGAAGTTAGTGAGCCAAATGGAGTTGTTCTCCCACAAGAACCACTCGGCTGATCCTTCTTCAATATGCCCTTCACCAGCATGCAGTGTTTCCTTGATTGAATTAGCTCTCACACCAATATTTGCGTCTAGAGCCTTTGCATTGAGGGCTATCTGAAAACGGCTGTGGCGCTGAAGTTGCCTGTGAATGTGGAGTTGGTGGCATGTGAAACCCGCATGTGGAGCATTCGTTTGTGTGGGATGCTGACCAAGCTTCATTTCAGTCCTAGGCGCACAAAGGGCACTAAGCATAGAGTGTGAAAACTGAGTTTCCTTGAGAGCTGCTTGGAAGCCTGATGGTGTGTGAAGTTAGTGAGCCAAATGGAGTTGTTCTCCCACAAGAACCACTCGGCTGATCCTTCTTCAATATGCCCTTCACCAACATGCAGTGTTTCCTTGATTGAATTAGCTCTCACACCAATATTTGCGTCTAGAGCCTTTGCATTGAGGGCTATCTGAAAACGGCTGTGGCGCTGAAGTTGCCTGTGAATGTGGAGTTGGTGCCATGTGAAACCCGCATGTGGAGCATTCGTTTGTGTGGGATGGTCTACCAGGTTCATTCCTAGATAATGCACTCAAAGGGCACTAAGCATAGAGTGTGAAAACTGAGTTTCCTTGAGAGCTGCTTGGAAGCCTGATGGTGTGTGAAGTTAGTGAGCCAAATGGAGTTGTTCTCCCACAAGAACCACTCGGCTGATCCTTCTTCAATATGCCCTTCACCAACATGCAGTGTTTCCTTGATTGAATTAGCTCTCACACCAATATTTGCGTCTAGAGCCTTTGCATTGAGGGCTATCTGAAAACGGCTGTGGCGCTGAAGTTGCCTGTGAATGTGGAGTTGGTGGCATGTGAAACCCGCATGTGGAGCATTCGTTTGTGTGGGATGCTGACCAACTTCATTTCAGTCCTAGGCACACAAAAGGCACTAACCATAGAGTGTGAAAACTGAGTTTCCTTGAGAGCTGCCTGGAAGCCTGATGGTGTGTGAAGTTAGTGAGCCAAATGGAGTTGTTCTCCCACAAGAACCACTCGGCTGATCCTTCTTCAATATGCCCTTCACCAACATGCAGTGTTTCTTTGATTGAATTAGCTCTCACACCAATATTTGCGTCTAGAGCCTTTGCATTGAGGGCTATCTGAAAACGGCTGTGGCGCTGAAGTTGCCTGTGAATGTGGAGTTGGTGGCATGTGAAAACCGCATGTGGAGCATTCGTTTGTGTGGGATGCTGACCAAGCTTCATTTCAGTCCTAGGCACTCAAAGGGCACTAAGCATAGAGTGTGAAAACTGAGTTTCCTTGAGAGCTGCTTGGAAGCCTGATGGTGTGTGAAGTTAGTGAGCCAAATGGAGTTGTTCTCCCACAAGAACCACTCGGCTGATCCTTCTTCAATATGCCCTTCACCAACATGCAGTGTTTCCTTGATTGAATTAGCTCTCACACCAATATTTGCGTCTAGAGCCTTTGCATTGAGGGCTATCTGAAAACGGCTGTGGCGCTGAAGTTGCCTGTGAATGTGGAGTTGGTGCCATGTGAAACCCGCATGTGGAGCATTCGTTTGTGTGGGATGCTGACCAAGCTTCATTTCAGTCCTAGGCACACAAAAGGCACTAAGCATAGAGTGTGAAAACTGAGTTTCCTTGAGAGCTGCTTGGAAGCCTGATGGTGTGTGAAGTTAGTGAGCCAAATGGAGTTGTTCTCCCACAAGAACCACTCGGCTGATCCTTCTTCAATATGCCCTTCACCAACATGCAGTGTTTCCTTGATTGAATTAGCTCTCACACCAATATTTGCGTCTAGAGCCTTTGCATTGAGGGCTATCTGAAAATGGCTGTGGCGCTAAAGTTGCCTGTGAATGTGGAGTTGGTGGCATGTGAAACCCGCATGTGGAGCATTCGTTTGTGTGGGATGCTCTACCAGGTTCATTCCTAGATAATGCACTCAAAGGGCACTAAGCATAGAGTGTGAAAACTGAGTTTCCTTGAGAGCTGCTTGGAAGCCTGATGGTGTGTCAAGTTAGTGAGCCAAATGGAGTTGTTCTCCCACAAGAACCACTCGGCTGATCCTTCTTCAATATGCCCTTCACCAACATGCAGTGTTTCCTTGATTGAATTAGCTCTCACACCAATATTTGCGTCTAGAGCCTTTGCATTGAGGGCTATCTGAAAACGGCTGTGGCGCTGAAGTTGCCTGTGAATGTGGAGTTGGTGGCATGTGAAACCCGCATGTGGAGCATTCGTTTGTGTGGGATGCTGACCAAGCTTCATTTCAGTCCTAGGCACACAAAGGGCACTAAGCATAGAGTGTGAAACCTGAGTTTCCTTGAGAGCTGCTTGGAAGCCTGATGGTGTGTGAAGTTAGTGAGCCAAATGGAGTTGTTCTCCCACAAGAACCACTCGGCTGATCCTTCTTCAATATGCCCTTCACCAACATGCAGTGTTTCCTTGATTGAATTAGCTCTCACACCAATATTTGCGTCTAGAGCCTTTGCATTGAGGGCTATCTGAAAACGGCTGTGGCGCTGAAGTTGCCTGTGAATGTGGAGTTGGTGGCATGTGAAACCCGCATGTGGAGCATTCGTTTGTGTGGGATGCTCTACCAGGTTCATTTCAGTCCTAGGCACACAAATGGCACTAAGCATAGAGTGTGAAAACTGAGTTTCCTTGAGAGCTGCTTGGAAGCCTGATGGTGTGTGAAGTTAGTGAGCCAAATGGAGTTGTTCTCCCACAAGAACCACTCGGCTGATCCTTCTTCAATATGCCCTTCACCAACATGCAGTGTTTCCTTGATTGAATTAGCTCTCACACCAATATTTGCATCTAGAGCCTTTGCATTGAGGGCTATCTGAAAACGGCTGTGGCGCTGAAGTTGCCTGTGAATGTGGAGTTGGTGGCATGTGAAACCCGCATGTGCAGCATTCGTTTATGTGGGATGCTCTCCACGCTTAATTTCAGTCCTAGGCACTCATAGGGCACTAAGCATAGAGTGTGAAAACTGAGTTTCCTTGAGAGCTGCTTGGAAGCCTGATGGTGTGTGAAGTTAGTGAGCCAAATGGAGTTGTTCTTCCACAAGAACCACTCGGCTGATCCTTCTTCAATATGCCCTTCACCAACATGCAGTGTTTCCTTGATTGAATTAGCTCTCACACCAATATTTGCGTCTAGAGCCTTTGCATTGAGGGCTATCTGAAAATGGCTGTGGCGCTAAAGTTGCCTGTGAATGTGGAGTTGGTGGCATGTGAAACCCGCATGTGGAGCATTCGTTTGTGTGGGATGCTCTACCAGGTTCATTCCTAGATAATGCACTCAAAGGGCACTAAGCATAGAGTGTGAAAACTGAGTTTCCTTGAGAGCTGCTTGGAAGCCTGATGGTGTGTGAAGTTAGTGAGCCAAATGGAGTTGTTCTCCCACAAGAACCACTCGGCTGATCCTTCTTCAATATGCCATTCACCAGCATGCAGTGTTTCCTTGATTGAATTAGCTCTCACACCAATATTTGCGTCTAGAGCCTTTGCATTGAGGGCTATCTGAAAACGGCTGTGGCGCTGAAGTTGCCTGTGAATGTGGAGTTGGTGGCATGTGAAACCCGCATGTGGAGCATTCGTTTGTGTGGGATGCTGACCAAGCTTCATTTCAGTCCTAGGCACACAAAGGGCACTAAGCATAGAGTGTGAAACCTGAGTTTCCTTGAGAGCTGCTTGGAAGCCTGATGGTGTGTGAAGTTAGTGAGCCAAATGGAGTTGTTCTCCCACAAGAACCACTCGGCTGATGCTTCTTCAATATGCCCTTCACCAACATGCAGTGTTTCTTTGATTGAATTAGCTCTCACACCAATATTTGCATCTAGAGCCTTTGCATTGAGGGCTATCTGAAAACGGCTGTGGCGCTGAAGTTGCCTGTGAATGTGGAGTTGGTGGCATGTGAAACCCGCATGTGGAGCATTCGTTTGTGTGGGATGCTCTACCAGGTTCATTTCAGTCCTAGGCACTCAAAGGGCACTAAGCATAGAGTGTGAAACCTGAGTTTCCTTGAGAGCTGCTTGGAAGCCTGATGGTGTGTGAAGTTAGTGAGCCAAATGGAGTTGTTCTCCCACAAGAACCACTCGGCTGATCCTTCTTCAATATGCCCTTCACCAACATGCAGTGTTTCCTTGATTGAATTAGCTCTCACACCAATATTTCCGTCTAGAGCCTTTGCATTGAGGGCTATCTGAAAACGGCTGTGGCGCTGAAGTTGCCTGTGAATGTGGAGTTGGTGGCATGTGAAACCCGCATGTGCAGCATTCGTTTGTGTGGGATGCTGACCAAGCTTCATTTCAGTCCTAGGCACTCAAAGGGCACTAAGCATAGAGTGTGAAAACTGAGTTTCCTTGAGAGCTGCTTGGAAGCCTGATGGTGTGTGAAGTTAGTGAGCCAAATGGAGTTGTTCTCCCACAAGAACCACTCGGCTGATCCTTCTTCAATATGCCCTTCACCAACATGCAGTGTTTCCTTGATTGAATTAGCTCTCACACCAATATTTGCGTCTAGAGCCTTTGCATTGAGGGCTATCTGAAAATGGCTGTGGCGCTAAAGTTGCCTGTGAATGTGGAGTTGGTGGCATGTGAAACCCGCATGTGGAGCATTCGTTTGTGTGGGATGCTCTACCAGGTTCATTCCTAGATAATGCACTCAAAGGGCACTAAGCATAGAGTGTGAAAAGTGAGTTTCCTTGAGAGCTGCTTGGAAGCCTGATGGTGTGTGAAGTTAGTGAACCAAATGGAGTTGTTCTCCCACAAGAACCACTCGGCTGATCCTTCTTCAGTATGCCCTTCACCAACATGCAGTGTTTCCTTGATTGAATTAGCTCTCACACCAATATTTGCGTCTAGAGCCTAGGCATTGAGGGCTATCTGAAAACGGCTGTGGCGCTGAAGTTGCCTGTGAATGTGGAGTTGGTGGCATGTGAAACCCGCATGTGGAGCATTCGTTTGTGTGGGATGCTGACCAAGCTTCATTTCAGTCCTAGGCACACAAAAGGCACTAAGCATAGAGTGTGAAAACTGAGTTTCCTTGAGAGCTGCTTGGAAGCCTGATGGTGTGTGAAGTTAGTGAGCCAAATGGAGTTGTTCTCCCACAAGAACCACTCGGCTGATCCTTCTTCAATATGCCCTTCACCAACATGCAGTGTTTCTTTGATTGAATTAGCTCTCACACCAATATTTGCGTCTAGAGCCTTTGCATTGAGGGCTATCTGAAAACGGCTGTGGCGCTGAAGTTGCCTGTGAATGTGGAGTTGGTGGCATGTGAAACCCGCATGTGGAGCATTCGTTTGTGTGGGATGCTCTACCAGGTTCATTCCTAGATAATGCACTCAAAGGGCACTAAGCATAGAGTGTGAAAACTGAGTTTCCTTGAGAGCTGCTTGGAAGCCTGATGGTGTGTGAAGTTAGTGAGCCAAATGGAGTTGTTCTCCCACAAGAACCACTCGGCTGATCCTTCTTCAATATGCCCTTCACCAACATGCAGTGTTTCCTTGATTGAATTAGCTCTCACACCAATATTTGCGTCTAGAGCCTTTGCATTGAGGGCTATCTGAAAACGGCTGTGGCGCTGAAGTTGCCTGTGAATGTGGAGTTGGTGGCATGTGAAACCCGCATGTGGAGCATTCGTTTGTGTGGGATGCTGACCAAGCTTCATTTCAGTCCTAGGCACTCAAAGGGCACTAAGCATAGAGTGTGAAAACTGAGTTTCCTTGAGAGCTGCTTGGAAGCCTGATGGTGTGTGAAGTTAGTGAGCCAAATGGAGTTGTTCTCCCACAAGAACCACTCGGCTGATCCTTCTTCAATATGCCCTTCACCAACATGCAGTGTTTCTTTGATTGAATTAGCTCTCACACCAATATTTGCGTCTAGAGCCTTTGCATTGAGGGCTATCTGAAAACGGCTGTGGCGCTGAAGTTGCCTGTGAATGTGGAGTTGGTGGCATGTGAAACCCGCATGTGGAGCATTCGTTTGTGTGGGATGCTGACCAAGCTTCATTTCAGTCCTAGGCACTCAAAGGGCACTAAGCATAGAGAGTGAAACCTGAGTTTCCTTGAGAGCTGCTTGGAAGCCTGATGGTGTGTGAAGTTAGTGAGCCAAATGGAGTTGTTCTCCCACAAGAACCACTCGGCTGATCCTTCTTCAATATGCCCTTCACCAACATGCAGTGTTTCCTTGATTGAATTAGCTCTCACACCAATATTTGCGTCTAGAGCCTTTGCATTGAGGGCTATCTGAAAACGGCTGTGGCGCTGAAGTTGCCTGTGAATGTGGAGTTGGTGGCATGTGAAACCCGCATGTGGAGCATTCGTTTGTGTGGGATGCTGACCAAGCTTCATTTCAGTCCTAGGCACACAAAAGGCACTAAGCATAGAGTGTGAAAACTGAGTTTCCTTGAGAGCTGCTTGGAAGCCTGATGGTGTGTGAAGTTAGTGAGCCAAATGGAGTTGTTCTCCCACAAGAACCACTCGGCTGATCCTTCTTCAATATGCCCTTCACCAACATGCAGTGTTTCTTTGATTGAATTAGCTCTCACACCAATATTTGCGTCTAGAGCCTTTGCATTGAGGGCTATCTGAAAACGGCTGTGGCGCTGAAGTTGCCTGTGAATGTGGAGTTGGTGGCATGTGAAACCCGCATGTGGAGCATTCGTTTGTGTGGGATGCTCTACCAGGTTCATTTCAGTCCTAGGCACACAAAAGGCACTAAGCATAGAGTGTGAAAACTGAGTTTCCTTGAGAGCTGCTTGGAAGCCTGATGGTGTGTGAAGTTAGTGAGCCAAATGGAGTTGTTCTCCCACAAGAACCACTCGGCTGATCCTTCTTCAATATGCCCTTCACCAACATGCAGTGTTTCCTTGATTGAATTAGCTCTCACACCAATATTTGCGTCTAGAGCCTTTGCATTGAGGGCTATCTGAAAACGGCTGTGGCGCTGAAGTTGCCTGTGAATGTGGAGTTGGTGGCATGTGAAACCCGCATGTGCAGCATTCGTTTATGTGGGATGCTCTCCAAGCTTAATTTCAGTCCTAGGCACTCATAGGGCACTAAGCATAGAGTGTGAAAACTGAGTTTCCTTGAGAGCTGCTTGAAAGCCTGATGGTGTGTGAAGTTAGTGAGCCAAATGGAGTTGTTCTTCCACAAGAACCACTCGGCTGATCCTTCTTCAATATGCCCTTCACCAACATGCAGTGTTTCCTTGATTGAATTAGCTCTCACACCAATATTTGCGTCTAGAGCCTTTGCATTGAGGGCTATCTGAAAACGGCTGTGGCGCTGAAGTTGCCTGTGAATGTGGAGTTGGTGGCATGTGAAACCCGCATGTGGAGCATTCGTTTGTGTGGGATGCTCTACCAGGTTCATTCCTAGATAATGCACTCAAAGGGCACTAAGCATAGAGTGTGAAAACTGAGTTTCCTTGAGAGCTGCTTGGAAGCCTGATGGTGTGTGAAGTTAGTGAGCCAAATGGAGTTGTTCTCCCACAAGAACCACTCGGCTGATCCTTCTTCAATATGCCCTTCACCAGCATGCAGTGTTTCCTTGATTGAATTAGCTCTCACACCAATATTTGCGTCTAGAGCCTTTGCATTGAGGGCTATCTGAAAACGGCTGTGGCGCTGAAGTTGCCTGTGAATGTGGAGTTGGTGGCATGTGAAACCCGCATGTGGAGCATTCGTTTGTGTGGGATGCTGACCAAGCTTCATTTCAGTCCTAGGCACTCAAAGGGCACTAAGCATAGAGTGTGAAACCTGAGTTTCCTTGAGAGCTGCTTGGAAGCCTGATGGTGTGTGAAGTTAGTGAGCCAAATGGAGTTGTTCTCCCACAAGAACCACTCGGCTGATCCTTCTTCAATATGCCCTTCACCAACATGCAGTGTTTCTTTGATTGAATTAGCTCTCACACCAATATTTGCATCTAGAGCCTTTGCATTGAGGGCTATCTGAAAACGGCTGTGGCGCTGAAGTTGCCTGTGAATGTGGAGTTGGTGGCATGTGAAACCCGCATGTGGAGCATTCGTTTGTGTGGGATGCTCTACCAGGTTCATTTCAGTCCTAGGCACTCAAAGGGCACTAAGCATAGAGTGTGAAACCTGAGTTTCCTTGAGAGCTGCTTGGAAGCCTGATGGTGTGTGAAGTTAGTGAGCCAAATGGAGTTGTTCTCCCACAAGAACCACTCGGCTGATCCTTCTTCAATATGCCCTTCACCAACATGCAGTGTTTCCTTGATTGAATTAGCTCTCACACCAATTTTTCCGTCTAGAGCCTTTGCATTGAGGGCTATCTGAAAACGGCTGTGGCGCTGAAGTTGCCTGTGAATGTGGAGTTGGTGGCATGTGAAACCCGCATGTGGAGCATTCGTTTGTGTGGGATGCTCTACCAGGTTCATTCCTAGATAATGCACACAAAGGGCACTAAGCATAGAGTGTGAAAACTGAGTTTCCTTGAGAGCTGCTTGGAAGCCTGATGGTGTGTGAAGTTAGTGAGCCAAATGGAGTTGTTCTCCCACAAGAACCACTCGGCTGATCCTTCTTCAATATGCCCTTCACCAACATGCAGTGTTTCCTTGATTGAATTAGCTCTCACACCAATATTTGCGTCTAGAGCCTTTGCATTGAGGGCTATCTGAAAACGGCTGTGGCGCTGGAGTTGCCTGTGAATGTGGAGTTGGTGGCATGTGAAACCCGCATGTGGAGCATTCGTTTGTGTGGGATGCTCTACCAGGTTCATTCCTAGATAATGCTCTCAAAGGGCACTAAGCATAGAGTGTGAAAACTGAGTTTCCTTGAGAGCTGCTTGGAAGCCTGATGGTGTGTGAAGTTAGTGAGCCAAATGGAGTTGTTCTCCCACAAGAACCACTCGGCTGATCCTTCTTCAATATGCCCTTCACCAACATGCAGTGTTTCCTTGATTGAATTAGCTCTCACACCAACATTTGCGTCTAGAGCCTTTGCATTGAGGGCTATCTGAAAACGGCTGTGGCGCTGAAGTTGCCTGTGAATGTGGAGTTGGTGGCATGTGAAACCCGCATGTGCAGCATTTGTTTATGTGGGATGCTCTCCAAGCTTCATTTCAGTCCTAGGCACTCATAGGGCACTAAGCATAGCGTGTGAAAACTGAGTTTCCTTGAGAGCTGCTTGGAAGCCTGATGGTGTGTGAAGTTAGTGAGCCAAATGGAGTTGTTCTCCCACAAGAACCACTCGGCTGATCCTTCTTCAATATGCCCTTCACCAACATGCAGTGTTTCCTTGATTGAATTAGCTCTCACACCAATATTTGCGTCTAGAGCCTTTGCATTGAGGGTTATCTGAAAATGGCTGTGGCGCTAAAGTTGCCTGTGAATGTGGAGTTGGTGGCATGTGAAACCCGCATGTGGAGCATTCGTTTGTGTGGGATGCTCTCCCAGATTCATTTCAATCCTAAGCACTCAAAGGGCACTAAGCATAGAGTGTGAAAACTGAGTTTCCTTGAGAGCTGCTTGGAAGCCTGATGGTGTGTGAAGTTAGTGAGCCAAATGGAGTTGTTCTCCCACAAGAACCACTCGGCTGATCCTTCTTCAATATGCCCTTCACCAACATGCAGTGTTTCCTTGATTGAATTAGGTCTCACACCAATATTTGCGTCTAGAGCCTTTGCATTGAGGGCTATCTGAAAACGGCTGTGGCGCTGAAGTTGCCTGTGAATGTGGAGTTGGTGGCATGTGAAAACCGCATGTGCAGCATTCGTTTGTGTGGGATGCTGACCAAGCTTCATTTCAGTCCTAGGCACACAAAGGGCACTAAGCATAGAGTGTGAAACCTGAGTTTCCTTGAGAGCTGCTTGGAAGCCTGATGGTGTGTGAAGTTAGTGAGCCAAATGGAGTTGTTCTCCCACAAGAACCACTCGGCTGATCCTTCTTCAATATGCCCTTCACCAACATGCAGTGTTTCCTTGATTGAATTAGCTCTCACACCAATATTTGCGTCTAGAGCCTTTGCATTGAGGGCTATCTGAAAACGGCTGTGGTGCTGAAGTTGCCTGTGAATGTGGAGTTGGTGGCATGTGAAACCCGCATGTGGAGCATTCGTTTGTGTGGGATGCTCTACCAGGTTCATTTCAGTCCTAGGCACTCAAAGGGCACTAAGCATAGAGTGTGAAAACTGAGTTTCCTTGAGAGCTGCTTGGAAGCCTGATGGTGTGTGAAGTTAGTGAGCCAAATGGAGTTGTTCTCCCACAAGAACCACTCCCCTGATCCTTCTTCAATATGCCCTTCACCAACATGCAGTGTTTCCTTGATTGAATTAGCTCTCACACCAATATTTGCGTCTAGAGCCTTTGCATTGAGGGCTATCTGAAAACGGCTGTGGCGCTGAAGTTGCCTGTGAATGTGGAGTTGGTGGCATGTGAAACCCGCATGTGGAGCATTCGTTTGTGTGGGATGCTGACCAAGCTTCATTTCAGTCCTAGGCACTCAAAGGGCACTAAGCATAGAGTGTGAAACCTGAGTTTCCTTGAGAGCTGCTTGGAAGCCTGATGGTGTGTGAAGTTAGTGAGCCAAATGGAGTTGTTCTCCCACAAGAACCACTCGGCTGATCCTTCTTCAATATGCCCTTCACCAACATGCAGTGTTTCCTTGATTGAATTAGCTCTCACACCAATATTTGCGTCTAGAGCCTTTGCATTGAGGGCTATCTGAAAACGGCTGTGGCGCTGAAGTTGCCTGTGAATGTGGAGTTGGTGGCATGTGAAACCCGCATGTGGAGCATTCGTTTGTGTGGGATGGTCTACCAGGTTCATTCCTAGATAATGCACTCAAAGGGCACTAAGCATAGAGTGTGAAAACTGAGTTTCCTTGAGAGCTGCTTGGAAGCCTGATGGTGTGTGAAGTTAGTGAGCCAAATGGAGTTGTTCTCCCACAAGAACCACTCAGCTGATCCTTCTTCAATATGCCCTTCACCAACATGCAGTGTTTCCTTGATTGAATTAGCTCTCACACCAATATTTGCGTCTAGAGCCTTTGCATTGAGGGCTATCTGAAAACGGCTGTGGCGCTGAAGTTGCCTGTGAATATGGAGTTGGTGGCATGTGAAACTCGCATGTGGAGCATTCGTTTGTGTGGGATGTTCTACCAGGTTCATTCCTAGATAATGCACTCATAGGGCACTAAGCATAGAGTGTGAAAACTGAGTTTCCTTGAGAGCTGCTTGGAAGCCTGATGGTGTGTGAAGTTAGTGAGCCAAATGGAGTTGTTCTCCCACAAGAACCACTCGGCTGATCCTTCTTCAATATGCCCTTCACCAGCATGCAGTGTTTCCTTGATTGAATTAGCTCTCACACCAACATTTGCGTCTAGAGCCTTTGCATTGAGGGCTATCTGAAAACGGCTGTGGCGCTGAAGTTGCCTGTGAATGTGGAGTTGGTGGCATGTGAAACCCGCATGTGGAGCATTCGTTTGTGTGGGATGCTCACCAAGCTTCATTTCAGTCCTAGGCACACAAAGAGCACTAAGCATAGAGTGTGAAAACTGAGTTTCCTTGAGAGCTGCTTGGAAGCCTGATGGTGTGTGAAGTTAGTGAGCCAAATGGAGTTGTTCTCCCACAAGAACCACTCGGCTGATCCTTCTTCAATATGCCCTTCACCAACATGCAGTGTTTCCTTGATTGAATTAGCTCTCACACCAATATTTGCGTCTAGAGCCTTTGCATTGAGGGCTATCTGAAAACGGCTGTGGCGCTGAAGTTGCCTGTGAATGTGGAGTTGGTGGCATGTGAAACCCGCATGTGGAGCATTCGTTTCTGTGGGATGCTCTACCAGGTTCATTCCTAGATAATGCACTCAAAGGGCACTAAGCCTAGAGTGTGAAAACTGAGTTTCCTTGAGAGCTGCTTGGAAGCCTGATGGTGTGTGAAGTTAGTGAGCCAAATGGAGTTGTTCTCCCACAAGAACCACTCGGCTGATCCTTCTTCAATATGCCCTTCACCAACATGCAGTGTTTCCTTGATTGAATTAGCTCTCACACCAATATTTGGGTCTAGAGCCTTTGCATTGAGGGCTATCTGAAAATGGCTGTGGCGCTGAAGTTGCCTGTGAATGTGGAGTTGGTGGCATGTGAAACCCGCATGTGGAGCATTCGTTTGTGTGGGATGCTGACCAAGCTTCATTTCAGTCCTAGGCACACAAAGAGCACTAAGCATAGAGTGTGCAACCTGAGTTTCCTTGAGAGCTGCTTGGAAGCCTGATGGTGTGTGAAGTTAGTGAGCCAAATGGAGTTGTTCTCCCACAAGAACCACTCGGCTGATCCTTCTTCAATATGCCCTTCACCAACATGCAGTGTTTCCTTGATTGAATTAGCTCTCACACCAATATTTGCGTCTAGAGCCTTTGCATTGAGGGCTATCTGAAAACGGCTGTGGCGCTGAAGTTGCCTGTGAATGTGGAGTTGGTGGCATGTGAAACCCGCATGTGGAGCATTCGTTTGTGTGGGATGGTCTACCAGGTTCATTCCTAGATAATGCACTCAAAGGGCACTAAGCCTAGAGTGTGAAAACTGAGTTTCCTTGAGAGCTGCTTGGAAGCCTGATGGTGTGTGAAGTTAGTGAGCCAAATGGAGTTGTTCTCCCACAAGAACCACTCGACTGATCCTTCTTCAATATGCCCTTCACCAACATGCAGTGTTTCCTTGATTGAATTAGCTCTCACACCAATATTTGCGTCTAGAGCCTTTGCATTGAGGGCTATCTGAAAACGGCTGTGGCGCTGAAGTTGCCTGTGAATGTGGAGTTGGTGGCATGTGAAACCCGCATGTGGAGCATTCGTTTGTGTGGGATGCTGACCAAGCTTCATTTCAGTCCTAGGCACACATTGGGCACTAAGCATAGAGTGTGAAAACTGAGTTTCCTTGAGAGCTGCTTGGAAGCCTGATGGTGTGTGAAGTTAGTGAGCCAAATGGAGTTGTTCTCCCACAAGAACCACTCAGCTGATCCTTCTTCAATATGCCCTTCACCAACATGCAGTGTTTCCTTGATTGAATTAGCTCTCACACCAATATTTGCGTCTAGAGCCTTTGCATTGAGGGCTATCTGAAAACGGCTGTGGCGCTGAAGTTGCCTGTGAATGTGGAGTTGGTGGCATGTGAAACTCGCATGTGGAGCATTCGTTTGTGTGGGATGTTCTACCAGGTTCATTCCTAGATAATGCACTCATAGGGCACTAAGCATAGAGTGTGAAAACTGAGTTTCCTTGAGAGCTGCTTGGAAGCCTGATGGTGTGTGAAGTTAGTGAGCCAAATGGAGTTGTTCTCCCACAAGAACCACTCGGCTGATCCTTCTTCAATATGCCCTTCACCAGCATGCAGTGTTTCCTTGATTGAATTAGCTCTCACACCAACATTTGCGTCTAGAGCCTTTGCATTGAGGGCTATCTGAAAACGGCTGTGGCGCTGAAGTTGCCTGTGAATGTGGAGTTGGTGGCATGTGAAACCCGCATGTGGAGCATTCGTTTGTGTGGGATGCTCACCAAGCTTCATTTCAGTCCTAGGCACACTTAGAGCACTAAGCATAGAGTGTGAAAACTGAGTTTCCTTGAGAGCTGCTTGGAAGCCTGATGGTGTGTGAAGTTAGTGAGCCAAATGGAGTTGTTCTCCCACAAGAACCACTCGGCTGATCCTTCTTCAATATGCCCTTCACCAACATGCAGTGTTTCCTTGATTGAATTAGCTCTCACACCAATATTTGCGTCTAGAGCCTTTGCATTGAGGGCTATCTGAAAACGGCTGTGGCGCTGAAGTTGCCTGTGAATGTGGAGTTGGTGGCATGTGAAACCCGCATGTGGAGCATTCGTTTCTGTGGGATGCTCTACCAGGTTCATTCCTAGATAATGCACTCAAAGGGCACTAAGCCTAGAGTGTGAAACCTGAGTTTCCTTGAGAGCTGCTTGGAAGCCTGATGGTGTGTGAAGTTAGTGAGCCAAATGGAGTTGTTCTCCCACAAGAACCACTCGGCTGATCCTTCTTCAATATGCCCTTCACCAACATGCAGTGTTTCCTTGATTGAATTAGCTCTCACACCAATATTTGGGTCTAGAGCCTTTGCATTGAGGGCTATCTGAAAATGGCTGTGGCGCTGAAGTTGCCTGTGAATGTGGAGTTGGTGGCATGTGAAACCCGCATGTGGAGCATTCGTTTGTGTGGGATGCTGACCAAGCTTCATTTCAGTCCTAGGCACACAAAGAGCACTAAGCATAGAGTGTGCAACCTGAGTTTCCTTGAGAGCTGCTTGGAAGCCTGATGGTGTGTGAAGTTAGTGAGCCAAATGGAGTTGTTCTCCCACAAGAACCACTCGGCTGATCCTTCTTCAATATGCCCTTCACCAACATGCAGTGTTTCCTTGATTGAATTAGCTCTCACACCAATATTTGCGTCTAGAGCCTTTGCATTGAGGGCTATCTGAAAACGGCTGTGGCGCTGAAGTTGCCTGTGAATGTGGAGTTGGTGGCATGTGAAACCCGCATGTGGAGCATTCGTTTGTGTGGGATGCTCTACCAGGTTCATTTCAGTCCTAGCCATACAAAAGGCACTAAGCATAGAGTGTGAAAACTGAGTTTCCTTGAGAGCTGCTTGGAAGCCTGATGGTGTGTGAAGTTAGTGAGCCAAATGGAGTTGTTCTCCCACAAGAACCACTCGGCTGATCCTTCTTCAATATGCCCTTCACCAACATGCAGTGTTTCCTTGATTGAATTAGCTCTCACACCAATATTTGCGTCTAGAGCCTTTGCATTGAGGGCTATCTGAAAACGGCTGTGGCGCTGAAGTTGCCTGTGAATGTGGAGTTGGTGGCATGTGAAACCCGCATGTGGAGCATTCGTTTGTGTGGGATGCTGACCAAGCTTCATTTCAGTCCTAGGCACACATTGGGCACTAAGCATAGAGTGTGCAACCTGAGTTTCCTTGAGAGCTGCTTGGAAGCCTGATGGTGTGTGAAGTTAGTGAGCCAAATGGAGTTGTTCTCCCACAAGAACCACTCGGCTGATCCTTCTTCAATATGCCCTTCACCAACATGCAGTGTTTCCTTGATTGAATTAGCTCTCACACCAATATTTGCGTCTAGAGCCTTTGCATTGAGGGCTATCTGAAAACGGCTGTGGCGCTGAAGTTGCCTGTGAATGTGGAGTTGGTGGCATGTGAAACCCGCATGTGGAGCATTCGTTTGTGTGGGATGCTCTACCAGGTCCATTCCTAGATAATGCACTCAAAGGGCACTAAGCATAGAGTGTGAAAACTGAGTTTCCTTGAGAGCTGCTTGGAAGCCTGATGGTGTGTGAAGTTAGTGAGCCAAATGGAGTTGTTCTCCCACAAGAACCACTCGGCTGATCCTTCTTCAATATGCCCTTCACCAACATGCAGTGTTTCCTTGATTGAATTAGCTCTCACACCAATATTTGCGTCTAGAGCCTTTGCATTGAGGGCTATCTGAAAACGGCTGTGGCGCTGAAGTTGCCTGTGAATGTGGAGTTGGTGGCATGTGAAACCCGCATGTGGAGCATTCGTTTGTGTGGGATGCTGACCAAGCTTCATTTCAGTCCTAGGCACACATTGGGCACTAAGCATAGAGTGTGAAACCTGAGTTTCCTTGAGAGCTGCTTGGAAGCCTGATGGTGTGTGAAGTTAGTGAGCCAAATGGAGTTGTTCTCCCACAAGAACCACTCGGCTGATCCTTCTTCAATATGCCCTTCACCAACATGCAGTGTTTCCTTGATTGAATTAGCTCTCACACCAATATTTGCGTCTAGAGCCTTTGCATTGAGGGCTATCTGAAAACGGCTGTGGCGCTGAAGTTGCCTGTGAATGTGGAGTTGGTGGCATGTGAAACCCGCATGTGGAGCATTCGTTTGTGTGGGATGGTCTACCAGCTTCATTCCTAGATAATGCACTCAAAGGGCACTAAGCCTAGAGTGTGAAAACTGAGTTTCCTTGAGAGCTGCTTGGAAGCCTGATGGTGTGTGAAGTTAGTGAGCCAAATGGAGTTGTTCTCCCACAAGAACCACTCGGCTGATCCTTCTTCAATATGCCCTTCACCAACATGCAGTGTTTCCTTGATTGAATTAGCTCTCACACCAATATTTGCGTCTAGAGCCTTTGCATTGAGGGCTATCTGAAAACGGCTGTGGCGCTGAAGTTGCCTGTGAATGTGGAGTTGGTGGCATGTGAAACCCGCATGTGGAGCATTCGTTTGTGTGGGATGCTCTACCAGGTTCATTCCTAGATAATGCACTCAAAGGGCACTAAGCCTAGAGTGTGAAAACTGAGTTTCCTTGAGAGCTGCTTGGAAGCCTGATGGTGTGTGAAGTTAGTGAGCCAAATGGAGTTGTTCTCCCACAAGAACCACTCGACTGATCCTTCTTCAATATGCCCTTCACCAACATGCAGTGTTTCCTTGATTGAATTAGCTCTCACACCAATATTTGCGTCTAGAGCCTTTGCATTGAGGGCTATCTGAAAACGGCTGTGGCGCTGAAGTTGCCTGTGAATGTGGAGTTGGTGGCATGTGAAACCCGCATGTGGAGCATTCGTTTGTGTGGGATGCTGACCAAGCTTCATTTCAGTCCTAGGCACACATTGGGCACTAAGCATAGAGTGTGAAAACTGAGTTTCCTTGAGAGCTGCTTGGAAGCCTGATGGTGTGTGAAGTTAGTGAGCCAAATGGAGTTGTTCTCCCACAAGAACCACTCAGCTGATCCTTCTTCAATATGCCCTTCACCAACATGCAGTGTTTCCTTGATTGAATTAGCTCTCACACCAATATTTGCGTCTAGAGCCTTTGCATTGAGGGCTATCTGAAAACGGCTGTGGCGCTGAAGTTGCCTGTGAATGTGGAGTTGGTGGCATGTGAAACTCGCATGTGGAGCATTCGTTTGTGTGGGATGTTCTACCAGGTTCATTCCTAGATAATGCACTCATAGGGCACTAAGCATAGAGTGTGAAAACTGAGTTTCCTTGAGAGCTGCTTGGAAGCCTGATGGTGTGTGAAGTTAGTGAGCCAAATGGAGTTGTTCTCCCACAAGAACCACTCGGCTGATCCTTCTTCAATATGCCCTTCACCAGCATGCAGTGTTTCCTTGATTGAATTAGCTCTCACACCAACATTTGCGTCTAGAGCCTTTGCATTGAGGGCTATCTGAAAACGGCTGTGGCGCTGAAGTTGCCTGTGAATGTGGAGTTGGTGGCATGTGAAACCCGCATGTGGAGCATTCGTTTGTGTGGGATGCTCACCAAGCTTCATTTCAGTCCTAGGCACACTTAGAGCACTAAGCATAGAGTGTGAAAACTGAGTTTCCTTGAGAGCTGCTTGGAAGCCTGATGGTGTGTGAAGTTAGTGAGCCAAATGGAGTTGTTCTCCCACAAGAACCACTCGGCTGATCCTTCTTCAATATGCCCTTCACCAACATGCAGTGTTTCCTTGATTGAATTAGCTCTCACACCAATATTTGCGTCTAGAGCCTTTGCATTGAGGGCTATCTGAAAACGGCTGTGGCGCTGAAGTTGCCTGTGAATGTGGAGTTGGTGGCATGTGAAACCCGCATGTGGAGCATTCGTTTCTGTGGGATGCTCTACCAGGTTCATTCCTAGATAATGCACTCAAAGGGCACTAAGCCTAGAGTGTGAAACCTGAGTTTCCTTGAGAGCTGCTTGGAAGCCTGATGGTGTGTGAAGTTAGTGAGCCAAATGGAGTTGTTCTCCCACAAGAACCACTCGGCTGATCCTTCTTCAATATGCCCTTCACCAACATGCAGTGTTTCCTTGATTGAATTAGCTCTCACACCAATATTTGGGTCTAGAGCCTTTGCATTGAGGGCTATCTGAAAATGGCTGTGGCGCTGAAGTTGCCTGTGAATGTGGAGTTGGTGGCATGTGAAACCCGCATGTGGAGCATTCGTTTGTGTGGGATGCTGACCAAGCTTCATTTCAGTCCTAGGCACACAAAGAGCACTAAGCATAGAGTGTGCAACCTGAGTTTCCTTGAGAGCTGCTTGGAAGCCTGATGGTGTGTGAAGTTAGTGAGCCAAATGGAGTTGTTCTCCCACAAGAACCACTCGGCTGATCCTTCTTCAATATGCCCTTCACCAACATGCAGTGTTTCCTTGATTGAATTAGCTCTCACACCAATATTTGCGTCTAGAGCCTTTGCATTGAGGGCTATCTGAAAACGGCTGTGGCGCTGAAGTTGCCTGTGAATGTGGAGTTGGTGGCATGTGAAACCCGCATGTGGAGCATTCGTTTGTGTGGGATGCTCTACCAGGTTCATTTCAGTCCTAGCCATACAAAAGGCACTAAGCATAGAGTGTGAAAACTGAGTTTCCTTGAGAGCTGCTTGGAAGCCTGATGGTGTGTGAAGTTAGTGAGCCAAATGGAGTTGTTCTCCCACAAGAACCACTCGGCTGATCCTTCTTCAATATGCCCTTCACCAACATGCAGTGTTTCCTTGATTGAATTAGCTCTCACACCAATATTTGCGTCTAGAGCCTTTGCATTGAGGGCTATCTGAAAACGGCTGTGGCGCTGAAGTTGCCTGTGAATGTGGAGTTGGTGGCATGTGAAACCCGCATGTGGAGCATTCGTTTGTGTGGGATGCTGACCAAGCTTCATTTCAGTCCTAGGCACACATTGGGCACTAAGCATAGAGTGTGCAACCTGAGTTTCCTTGAGAGCTGCTTGGAAGCCTGATGGTGTGTGAAGTTAGTGAGCCAAATGGAGTTGTTCTCCCACAAGAACCACTCGGCTGATCCTTCTTCAATATGCCCTTCACCAACATGCAGTGTTTCCTTGATTGAATTAGCTCTCACACCAATATTTGCGTCTAGAGCCTTTGCATTGAGGGCTATCTGAAAACGGCTGTGGCGCTGAAGTTGCCTGTGAATGTGGAGTTGGTGGCATGTGAAACCCGCATGTGGAGCATTCGTTTGTGTGGGATGGTCTACCAGGTCCATTCCTAGATAATGCACTCAAAGGGCACTAAGCATAGAGTGTGAAAACTGAGTTTCCTTGAGAGCTGCTTGGAAGCCTGATGGTGTGTGAAGTTAGTGAGCCAAATGGAGTTGTTCTCCCACAAGAACCACTCGGCTGATCCTTCTTCAATATGCCCTTCACCAACATGCAGTGTTTCCTTGATTGAATTAGCTCTCACACCAATATTTGCGTCTAGAGCCTTTGCATTGAGGGCTATCTGAAAACGGCTGTGGCGCTGAAGTTGCCTGTGAATGTGGAGTTGGTGGCATGTGAAACCCGCATGTGGAGCATTCGTTTGTGTGGGATGCTGACCAAGCTTCATTTCAGTCCTAGGCACACATTGGGCACTAAGCATAGAGTGTGAAACCTGAGTTTCCTTGAGAGCTGCTTGGAAGCCTGATGGTGTGTGAAGTTAGTGAGCCAAATGGAGTTGTTCTCCCACAAGAACCACTCGGCTGATCCTTCTTCAATATGCCCTTCACCAACATGCAGTGTTTCCTTGATTGAATTAGCTCTCACACCAATATTTGCGTCTAGAGCCTTTGCATTGAGGGCTATCTGAAAACGGCTGTGGCGCTGAAGTTGCCTGTGAATGTGGAGTTGGTGGCATGTGAAACCCGCATGTGGAGCATTCGTTTGTGTGGGATGGTCTACCAGCTTCATTCCTAGATAATGCACTCAAAGGGCACTAAGCCTAGAGTGTGAAAACTGAGTTTCCTTGAGAGCTGCTTGGAAGCCTGATGGTGTGTGAAGTTAGTGAGCCAAATGGAGTTGTTCTCCCACAAGAACCACTCGGCTGATCCTTCTTCAATATGCCCTTCACCAACATGCAGTGTTTCCTTGATTGAATTAGCTCTCACACCAATATTTGCGTCTAGAGCCTTTGCATTGAGGGCTATCTGAAAACGGCTGTGGCGCTGAAGTTGCCTGTGAATGTGGAGTTGGTGGCATGTGAAACCCGCATGTGGAGCATTCGTTTGTGTGGGATGCTCTACCAGGTTCATTCCTAGATAATGCACTCAAAGGGCACTAAGCATAGAGTGTGAAAACTGAGTTTCCTTGAGAGCTGCTTGGAAGCCTGATGGTGTGTGAAGTTAGTGAGCCAAATGGAGTTGTTCTCCCACAAGAACCACTCGGCTGATCCTTCTTCAATATGCCCTTCACCAACATGCAGTGTTTCCTTGATTGAATTAGCTCTCACACCAATATTGGCGTCTAGAGCCTTTGCATTGAGGGCTATCTGAAAACGGCTGTGGCGCTGAAGTTGCCTGTGAATGTGGAGTTGGTGGCATGTGAAACCCGCATGTGGAGCATTCGTTTGTGTGGGATGCTCTACCAGGTTCATTTCAGTCCTAGCCATACAAAGGGCACTAAGCATAGAGTGTGAAAACTGAGTTTCCTTGAGAGCTGCTTGGAAGCCTGATGGTGTGTGAAGTTAGTGAGCCAAATGGAGTTGTTCTCCCACAAGAACCACTCGGCTGATCCTTCTTCAATATGCCCTTCACCAACATGCAGTGTTTCCTTGATTGAATTAGCTCTCACACCAATATTTGCGTCTAGAGCCTTTGCATTGAGGGCTATCTGAAAACGGCTGTGGCGCTGAAGTTGCCTGTGAATGTGGAGTTGGTGGCATGTGAAACCCGCATGTGGAGCATTCGTTTGTGTGGGATGCTGACCAAGCTTCATTTCAGTCCTAGGCACACATTGGGCACTAAGCATAGAGTGTGAAACCTGAGTTTCCTTGAGAGCTGCTTGGAAGCCTGATGGTGTGTGAAGTTAGTGAGCCAAATGGAGTTGTTCTCCCACAAGAACCACTCAGCTGATCCTTCTTCAATATGCCCTTCACCAACATGCAGTGTTTCCTTGATTGAATTAGCTCTCACACCAATATTTGCGTCTAGAGCCTTTGCATTGAGGGCTATCTGAAAACGGCTGTGGCGCTGAAGTTGCCTGTGAATGTGGAGTTGGTGGCATGTGAAACCCGCATGTGGAGCATTCGTTTGTGTGGGATGCTCTACCAGGTTCATTCCTAGATAATGCACTCAAAGGGCACTAAGCCTAGAGTGTGAAAACTGAGTTTCCTTGAGAGCTGCTTGGAAGCCTGATGGTGTGTGAAGTTAGTGAGCCAAATGGAGTTGTTCTCCCACAAGAACCACTCGGCTGATCCTTCTTCAATATGCCCTTCACCAACATGCAGTGTTTCCTTGATTGAATTAGCTCTCACACCAATATTTGCGTCTAGAGCCTTTGCATTGAGGGCTATCTGAAAATGGCTGTGGCGCTGAAGTTGCCTGTGAATGTGGAGTTGGTGGCATGTGAAACCCGCATGTGGAGCATTCGTTTGTGTGGGACGCTGACCAAGCTTCATTTCAGTCCTAGGCACACAAAGGGCACTAAGCCTAGAGTGTGAAAACTGAGTTTCCTTGAGAGCTGCTTGGAAGCCTGATGGTGTGTGAAGTTAGTGAGCCAAATGGAGTTGTTCTCCCACAAGAACCACTCGGCTGATCCTTCTTCAATATGCCCTTCACCAACATGCAGAGTTTCCTTGATTGAATTAGCTCTCACACCAATATTTGCGTCTAGAGCCTTTGCATTGAGGGCTATCTGAAAATGGCTGTGGCGCTGAAGTTGCCTGTGAATGTGGAGTTGGTGGCATGTGAAACCCGCATGTGGAGCATTCGTTTGTGTGGGATGCTCTACCAGGTTCATTCCTAGATAATGCACTCATAGGGCACTAAGCATAGAGTGTGAAATCTGAGTTTCCTTGAGAGCTGCTTGGAAGCCTGATGGTGTGTGAAGTTAGTGAGCCAAATGGAGTTGTTCTCCCACAAGAACCACTCGGCTGATCCTTCTTCAATATGCCCTTCACCAACATGCAGTGTTTCCTTGATTGAATTAGCTCTCACACCAATATTTGCATCTAGAGCCTTTGCATTGAGGGCTATCTGAAAACGACAGTGGCGCTAAAGTTGCCTGTCAATGTGGAGTTGGTGGCATGTGAAACCCGCATGTGGAGCATTCGTTTGTGTGGGATGCTCTACCAGGTTCATTTCAGTCCTAGGCACTCATAGGGCACTAAGCATAGAGTGTGCAACCTGAGTTTCCTTGAGAGCTGCTTGGAAGCCTGATGGTGTGTGAAGTTAGTGAGCCAAATGCAGTTGTTCTCCCACAAGAACCACTCGGCTGATCCTTCTTCATATGCCCTTCACCAACATGCAGTGTTTCCTTGATTGAATTAGCTCTCACACCAATATTTGCGTCTAGAGCCTTTGCATTGAGGGCTATCTGAAAACGGCTGTGGCGCTGAAGTTGCCTGTGAATGTGGAGTTGGTGGCATGTGAAACCCGCATGTGGAGCATTCGTTTGTGCGGGATGCTGACCAAGCTTCATTTCAGTCCTAGGCACACAAAGGGCACTAAGCATAGAGTGTGAAACCTGAGTTTCCTTGAGAGCTGCTTGGAAGCCTGATGGTGTGTGAAGTTAGTGAGCCAAATGGAGTTGTTCTCCCACAAGAACCACTCGGCTGATCCTTCTTCAATATGCCCTTCACCAACATGCAGTGTTTCCTTGATTGAATTAGCTCTCACACCAATATTTGCGTCTAGAGCCTTTGCATTGAGGGCTATCTGAAAACGGCTGTGGCGCTGAAGTTGCCTGTGAATGTGGAGTTGGTGGCATGTGAAACCCGCATGTGGAGCATTCGTTTGTGTGGGATGCTGACCAAGCTTCATTTCAGTCCTAGGCGCACAAAGGGCACTAAGCATAGAGTGTGAAAACTGAGTTTCCTTGAGAGCTGCTTGGAAGCCTGATGGTGTGTGAAGTTAGTGAGCCAAATGGAGTTGTTCTCCCACAAGAACCACTCGGCTGATCCTTCTTCAATATGCCCTTCACCAACATGCAGTGTTTCCTTGATTGAATTAGCTCTCACACCAATATTTGCGTCTAGAGCCTTTGCATTGAGGGCTATCTGAAAACGGCTGTGGCGCTGAAGTTGCCTGTGAATGTGGAGTTGGTGGCATGTGAAACCCGCATGTGGAGCATTCGTTTGTGTGGGATGCTCTACCAGGTTCATTCCTAGATAATGCACTCAAAGGGCACTAAGCATAGAGTGTGAAAACTGAGTTTCCTTGAGAGCTGCTTGGAAGCCTGATGGTGTGTGAAGTTAGTGAGCCAAATGGAGTTGTTCTCCCACAAGAACCACTCGGCTGATCCTTCTTCAATATGCCCTTCACCAACATGCAGTGTTTCCTTGATTGAATTAGCTCTCACACCAATATTTGCGTCTAGAGCCTTTGCATTGAGGGCTATCTGAAAACGGCTGTGGCGCTGAAGTTGCCTGTGAATGTGGAGTTGGTGGCATGTGAAACCCGCATGTGGAGCATTCGTTTGTGTGGGATGCTCTACCAGGTTCATTCCTAGATAATGCACTCAAAGGGCACTAAGCCTAGAGTGTGAAAACTGAGTTTCCTTGAGAGCTGCTTGGAAGCCTGATGGTGTGTGAAGTTAGTGAGCCAAATGGAGTTGTTCTCCCACAAGAACCACTCGGCTGATCCTTCTTCAATATGCCCTTCACCAACATGCAGTGTTTCCTTGATTGAATTAGCTCTCACACCAATATTTGCGTCTAGAGCCTTTGCATTGAGGGCTATCTGAAAACGGCTGTGGCGCTGAAGTTGCCTGTGAATGTGGAGTTGGTGGCATGTGAAACCCGCATGTGGAGCATTCGTTTGTGTGGGATGCTCTACCAGGTTCATTCCTAGATAATGCACTCCAAGGGCACTAAGCATAGAGTGTGAAAACTGAGTTTCCTTGAGAGCTGCTTGGAAGCCTGATGGTGTGTGAAGTTAGTGAGCCAAATGGAGTTGTTCTCCCACAAGAACCACTCGGCTGATCCTTCTTCAATATGCCCTTCACCAACATGCAGTGTTTCCTTGATTGAATTAGCTCTCACACCAATATTTGCGTCTAGAGCCTTTGCATTGAGGGCTATCTGAAAATGGCTGTGGCGCTGAAGTTGCCTGTGAATGTGGAGTTGGTGGCATGTGAAACCCGCATGTGGAGCATTCGTTTGTGTGGGACGCTGACCAAGCTTCATTTCAGTCCTAGGCACACAAAGGGCACTAAGCCTAGAGTGTGAAAACTGAGTTTCCTTGAGAGCTGCTTGGAAGCCTGATGGTGTGTGAAGTTAGTGAGCCAAATGGAGTTGTTCTCCCACAAGAACCACTCGGCTGATCCTTCTTCAATATGCCCTTCACCAACATGCAGAGTTTCCTTGATTGAATTAGCTCTCACACCAATATTTGCGTCTAGAGCCTTTGCATTGAGGGCTATCTGAAAATGGCTGTGGCGCTGAAGTTGCCTGTGAATGTGGAGTTGGTGGCATGTGAAACCCGCATGTGGAGCATTCGTTTGTGTGGGATGCTCTACCAGGTTCATTCCTAGATAATGCACTCATAGGGCACTAAGCATAGAGTGTGAAATCTGAGTTTCCTTGAGAGCTGCTTGGAAGCCTGATGGTGTGTGAAGTTAGTGAGCCAAATGGAGTTGTTCTCCCACAAGAACCACTCGGCTGATCCTTCTTCAATATGCCCTTCACCAACATGCAGTGTTTCCTTGATTGAATTAGCTCTCACACCAATATTTGCATCTAGAGCCTTTGCATTGAGGGCTATCTGAAAACGACAGTGGCGCTAAAGTTGCCTGTCAATGTGGAGTTGGTGGCATGTGAAACCCGCATGTGGAGCATTCGTTTGTGTGGATGCTCTACCAGGTTCATTTCAGTCCTAGGCACTCATAGGGCACTAAGCATAGAGTGTGCAACCTGAGTTTCCTTGAGAGCTGCTTGGAAGCCTGATGGTGTGTGAAGTTAGTGAGCCAAATGCAGTTGTTCTCCCACAAGAACCACTCGGCTGATCCTTCTTCATATGCCCTTCACCAACATGCAGTGTTTCCTTGATTGAATTAGCTCTCACACCAATATTTGCGTCTAGAGCCTTTGCATTGAGGGCTATCTGAAAACGGCTGTGGCGCTGAAGTTGCCTGTGAATGTGGAGTTGGTGGCATGTGAAACCCGCATGTGGAGCATTCGTTTGTGCGGGATGCTGACCAAGCTTCATTTCAGTCCTAGGCACACAAAGGGCACTAAGCATAGAGTGTGAAACCTGAGTTTCCTTGAGAGCTGCTTGGAAGCCTGATGGTGTGTGAAGTTAGTGAGCCAAATGGAGTTGTTCTCCCACAAGAACCACTCGGCTGATCCTTCTTCAATATGCCCTTCACCAACATGCAGTGTTTCCTTGATTGAATTAGCTCTCACACCAATATTTGCGTCTAGAGCCTTTGCATTGAGGGCTATCTGAAAACGGCTGTGGCGCTGAAGTTGCCTGTGAATGTGGAGTTGGTGGCATGTGAAACCCGCATGTGGAGCATTCGTTTGTGTGGGATGCTGACCAAGCTTCATTTCAGTCCTAGGCGCACAAAGGGCACTAAGCATAGAGTGTGAAAACTGAGTTTCCTTGAGAGCTGCTTGGAAGCCTGATGGTGTGTGAAGTTAGTGAGCCAAATGGAGTTGTTCTCCCACAAGAACCACTCGGCTGATCCTTCTTCAATATGCCCTTCACCAACATGCAGTGTTTCCTTGATTGAATTAGCTCTCACACCAATATTTGCGTCTAGAGCCTTTGCATTGAGGGCTATCTGAAAACGGCTGTGGCGCTGAAGTTGCCTGTGAATGTGGAGTTGGTGGCATGTGAAACCCGCATGTGGAGCATTCGTTTGTGTGGGATGCTGACCAAGCTTCATTTCAGTCCTAGGCGCACAAAGGGCACTAAGCATAGAGTGTGAAACCTGAGTTTCCTTGAGAGCTGCTTGGAAGCCTGATGGTGTGTGAAGTTAGTGAGCCAAATGGAGTTGTTCTCCCACAAGAACCACTCGGCTGATCCTTCTTCAATATGCCCTTCACCAACATGCAGTGTTTCCTTGATTGAATTAGCTCTCACACCAATATTTGCGTCTAGAGCCTTTGCATTGAGGGCTATCTGAAAACGGCTGTGGCGCTGAAGTTGCCTGTGAATGTGGAGTTGGTGGCATGTGAAACCCGCATGTGGAGCATTCGTTTGTGTGGGATGCTCTACCAGGTTCATTTCAGTCCTAGCCATACAAAGGGCACTAAGCATAGAGTGTGAAAACTGAGTTTCCTTGAGAGCTGCTTGCAAGCCTGATGGTGTGTGAAGTTAGTGAGCCAAATGGAGTTGTTCTCCCAGAAGAACCACTCGGCTGATCCTTCTTCAATATGTCCTTCACCAACATGCAGTGTTTCCTTGATTGAATTAGCTCTCACACCAATATTTGCGTCTAGAGCCTTTGCATTGAGGACTATCTGAAAACGGCTGTGGGGCTGAAGTTGCCTGTGAATGTGGAGTTGGTGTCATGTGAAACCAGCATGTGGAGCATTCATTTGTGTGGGATGCTCTACCAGGTTCATTCCTAGATAATGCACTCAAAGGGCACAAAACATAGAGTGTGAAAACTGAGTTTCCTTGAGAGCTGCTTGGAAACCTGATGGTGTGTGAAGTTAGTGAGCCAAATGGAGTTGTTCTCCCACAAGAACCACTCGGCTGATCCTTCTTCAATATGCCCTTCACCAACATGCAGTGTTTCCTTGATTGAATTAGCTCTCACACCAATATTTGCGTCTAGAGCCTTTGCATTGAGGGCTATCTGAAAACGGCTATGGCGCTGAACTTGCCTGTGAATGTGGAGTTGGTGGCATGTGAAACCCGCATGTGGAGCATTCGTTTGTGTGGGATGCTCTACCAGGTTCAGTCCTAGATAATGCACTCAAAGGGCATTAAGCATAGAGTGTGAAAACTGAGTTTCCTTGAGAGCTGCTTGGAAGCCTGATGGTGTGTGAAGTTAGTGAGCCAAATGGAGTTGTTCTCCCACAAGAACCACTCGGCTGATCCTTCTTCAATATGCCCTTCACCAACATGCAGTGTTTCCTTGATTGAATTAGCTCTCACACCAATATTTGCGTCTAGAGCCTTTGCATTGAGGGCTATCTGAAAACGGCTGTGGCGCTGAAGTTGCCTGTGAATGTGGAGTTGGTGGCATGTGAAACCCGCATGTGGAGCATTCGTTTGTGTGGGATGCTCTACCAGGTTCATTCCTAGATAATGCACTCATAGGGCACTAAGCATAGAGTGTGAAAACTGAGTTTCCTTGAGAGCTGCTTGGAAGCCTGATGGTGTGTGAAGTTAGTGAGCCAAATGGAGTTGTTCTCCCACAAGAACCACTCGGCTGATCCTTCTTCAATATGCCCTTCACCAACATGCAGTGTTTCCTTGATTGAATTAGCTCTCACACCAATATTTGCATCTAGAGCCTTTGCATTGAGGGCTATCTGAAAACGACAGTGGCGCTAAAGTTGCCTGTCAATGTGGAGTTGGTGGCATGTGAAACCCGCATGTGGAGCATTCGTTTGTGTGGGATGCTCTACCAGGTTCATTCCTAGATAATGCACTCAAAGGGCACTAAGCCTAGAGTGTGAAAACTGAGTTTCCTTGAGAGCTGCTTGGAAGCCTGATGGTGTGTGAAGTTAGTGAGCCAAATGGAGTTGTTCTCCCACAAGAACCACTCGGCTGATCCTTCTTCAATATGCCCTTCACC
>NW_026697526.1:0-42622 GCF_030435755.1 Ochotona princeps
TGGAAGCCTGATGGTGTGTGAAGTTAGTGAGCCAAATGGAGTTGTTCTCCCACAAGAACCACTCGGCTGATCCTTCTTCAATATGCCCTTCACCAACATGCAGTGTTTCCTTGATTGAATTAGCTCTCACACCAATATTTGCGTCTAGAGCCTTTGCATTGAGGGCTATCTGAAAACGGCTGTGGCGCTGAAGTTGCCTGTGAATGTGGAGTTGGTGGCATGTGAAACCCGCATGTGGAGCATTCGTTTGTGTGGGATGCTCACCAACCTTCATTTCAGTCCTAGGCACTCAAAGGGCACTAAGCATAGAGTGTGAAAACTGAGTTTCCTTGAGAGCTGCTTGGAAGCCTGATGGTGTGTGAAGTTAGTGAGCCAAATGGAGTTGTTCTCCCACAAGAACCACTCGGCTGATCCTTCTTCAATATGCCCTTCACCAACATGCAGTGTTTCCTTGATTGAATTAGCTCTCACACCAATATTTGCGTCTAGAGCCTTTGCATTGAGGGCTATCTGAAAACGGCTGTGGCGCTGAAGCTGCCTGTGAATGTGGAGTTGGTGGCATGTGAAACCCGCATGTGGAGCATTCGTTTGTGTGGGATGCTCTACCAGGTTCATTCCTAGATAATGCACTCAAAGGGCACTAAGCCTAGAGTGTGAAAACTGAGTTTCCTTGAGAGCTGCTTGGAAGCCTGATGGTGTGTGAAGTTAGTGAGCCAAATGGAGTTGTTCTCCCACAAGAACCACTCGGCTGATCCTTCTTCAATATGCCCTTCACCAACATGCAGTGTTTCCTTGATTGAATTAGCTCTCACACCAATATTTGCGTCTAGAGCCTTTGCATTGAGGGCTATCTGAAAACGGCTGTGTCGCTGAAGTTGCCTGTGAATGTGGAGTTGGTGGCATGTGAAACCCGCATGTGGAGCATTCGTATGTGTGGGATGCTCTACCAGGTTCATTCCTAGATAATGCACTCAAAGGGCACTAAGCATAGAGTGTGAAAACTGAGTTTCTTTGAGAGCTGCTTGGAAGCCTGATGGTGTGTGAAGTTAGTGAGCCAAATGGAGTTGTTCTCCCACAAGAACCACTCGGCTGATCCTTCTTCAATATGCCCTTCACCAACATGCAGTGTTTCCTTGATTGAATTAGCTCTCACACCAATATTTGCGTCTAGAGCCTTTGCATTGAGGGCTATCTGAAAACGGCTGTGGCGCTGAAGTTGCCTGTGAATGTGGAGTTGGTGGCATGTGAAACCCGCATGTGGAGCATTCGTTTGTGTGGGATGCTCACCAAGCTTCTTTTCAGTCCTAGGCACTCAAAGGGCACTAAGCATAGAGTGTGAAAACTGAGTTTCTTTGAGAGTTGCTTGGAAGCCTGATGGTGTGTGACGTTAGTGAGCCAAATGGAGTTGTTCTCCCACAAGAACCACTCGGCTGATCCTTCTTCAATATGCCCTTCACCAACATGCAGTGTTTCCTTGATTGAATTAGCTCTCACACCAATATTTGCGTCTAGAGCCTTTGCATTGAGGGCTATCTGAAAACGGCTGTGGCGCTGAAGTTGCCTGTGAATGTGGAGTTGGTGGCATGTGAAACCCGCATGTGGAGCATTCGTTTGTGTGGGATGCTCACCAAGCTTCATTTCAGTCCTAGGCACTCAAAGGGCACTAAGCATAGAGTGTGAAAACTGAGTTTCCTTGAGAGCTGCTTGGAAGCCTGATGGTGTGTGAAGTTAGTGAGCCAAATGGAGTTGTTCTCCCACAAGAACCACTCGGCTGATCCTTCTTCAATATGCCCTTCACCAACATGCAGTGTTTCCTTCATTGAATTAGCTCTCACACCAATATTTGCGTCTAGAGCCTTTGCATTGAGGGCTATCTGAAAACGGCTGTGAGGCTGAAGTTGCCTGTGAATGTGGAGTTGGTGGCATGTGAAACCCGCATGTGGAGCATTCGTTTGTGTGGGATGCTCACCAAGCTTCATTTCAGTCCTAGGCACTCAAAGGGCACTAAGCATAGAGTGTGAAAACTGAGTTTCCTTGAGAGCTGCTTGGAAGCCTGATGGTGTGTGAAGTTAGTGAGCCAAATGGAGTTGTTCTCCCACAAGAACCACTCGGCTGATCCTTCTTCAATATGCCCTTCACCAACATGCAGTGTTTCCTTGATTGAATTAGCTCTCACACCAATATTTGAGTCTAGAGCCTTTGCATTGAGGGCTATCTGAAAACGGCTGTGGCGCTGAAGTTGCCTGTGAATGTGGAGTTGGTGGCATGTGAAACCCGCATGTGGAGCATTCGTATGTGTGGGATGCTCTACCAGGTTCATTCCTAGATAATGCACTCAAAGGGCACTAAGCATAGAGTGTGAAAACTGAGTTTCTTTGAGAGCTGCTTGGAAGCCTGATGGTGTGTGAAGTTAGTGAGCCAAATGGAGTTGTTCTCCCACAAGAACCACTCGGCTGATCCTTCTTCAATATGCCCTTCACCAACATGCAGTGTTTCCTTGATTGAATTAGCTCTCACACCAATATTTGAGTCTAGAGCCTTTGCATTGAGGGCTACCTGAAAACGGCTGTGTCGCTGAAGTTGCCTGTGAATGTGGAGTTGGTGGCATGTGAAACCCGCATGTGGAGCATTCGTTTGTGTGGGATGCTCTACCAGGTTCATTCCTAGATAATGCACTCAAAGGGCACTAAGATAGAGTGTGAAAACTGAGTTTCCTTGAGAGCTGCTTGGAAGCCTGATGGTGTGTGAAGTTAGTGAGCCAAATGGAGTTGTTCTCCCACAAGAACCACTCGGCTGATCCTTCTTCAATATGCCCTTCACCAACATGCAGTGTTTCCTTGATTGAATTAGCTCTCACACCAATATTTGCGTCTAGAGCCTTTGCATTGAGGGCTATCTGAAAACGGCTGTGGCGCTGAAGTTGCCTGTGAATGTGGAGTTGGTGGCATGTGAAACCCGCATGTGGAGCATTCGTTTGTGTGGGATGCTCTACCAGGTTCATTCCTAGATAATGCACTCAAAGGAAACTAAGCATAGAGTGTGAAAACTGAGTTTCCTTGAGAGTTGCTTGGAAGCCTGATGGTGTGTGAAGTTAGTGAGCCAAATGGAGTTGTTCTCCCACAAGAACCACTCGGCTGATCCTTCTTCAATATGCCCTTCACCAACATGCAGTGTTTCCTTGATTGAATTAGCTCTCACACCAATATTTGAGTCTAGAGCCTTTGCATTGAGGGCTATCTGAAAACGGCTGTGGCGCTGAAGTTGCCTGTGAATGTGGAGTTGGTGGCATGTGAAACCCGAATGTGGAGCATTCGTATGTGTGGGATGCTCTACCAGGTTCATTCCTAGATAATGCACTCAAAGGGCACTAAACATAGAGTGTGAAAACTGAGTTTCTTTGAGAGCTGCTTGCAAGCCTGATGGTGTGTGAAGTTAGTGAGCCAAATGGAGTTGTTCTCCCACAAGAACCACTCGGCTGATCCTTCTTCAATATGCCCTTCACCAACATGCAGTGTTTCCTTCATTGAATTAGCTCTCACACCAATATTTGCGTCTAGAGCCTTTGCATTGAGGGCTATCTGAAAACGGCTGTGTCGCTGAAGTTGCCTGTGAATGTGGAGTTGGTGGCATGTGAAACCCGCATATGGAGCATTCGTTTGTGTGGGATGCTCTACCAGGTTCATTCCTAGATAATGCACTCAAAGGGCACTAAGATAGAGTGTGAAAACTGAGTTTCCTTGAGAGCTGCTTGGAAGCCTGATGGTGTGTGAAGTTAGTGAGCCAAATGGAGTTGTTCTCCCACAAGAACCACTCGGCTGATCCTTCTTCAATATGCCCTTCACCAACATGCAGTGTTTCCTTGATTGAATTACCTCTCACACCAATATTTGCGTCTAGAGCCTTTGCATTGAGGGCTATCTGAAAACGGCTGTGGCGCTGAAGTTGCCTGTGAATGTGGAGTTGGTGGCATGTGAAACCCGCATGTGGAGCATTCGTTTGTGTGGGATGCTCTACCAGGTTCATTCCTAGATAATGCACTCAAAGGGCACTAAACATAGAGTGTGAAACCTGAGTTTCCTTGAGAGCTGCTTGGAAGCCTGATGGTGTGTGAAGTTAGTGAGCCAAATGGAGTTGTTCTCCCACAAGAACCACTCGGCTGATCCTTCTTCAATATGCCCTTCACCAACATGCAGTGTTTCCTTGATTGAATTAGCTCTCACACCAATATTTGCGTCTAGAGCCTTTGCATTGAGGGCTATCTGAAAACGGCTGTGGCGCTGAAGTTGCCTGTGAATGTGGAGTTGGTGGCATGTGAAACCCGCATGTGGAGCATTCGTTTGTGTGGGATGCTCTACCAGGTTCATTCCTAGATAATGCACTCAAAGGACACTAAGCATAGAGCGTGAAAACTGAGTTTCCTTGAGAGCTGCTTGGAAGCCTGATGGTGTGTGAAGTTAGTGAGCCAAATGGAGTTGTTCTCCCACAAGAACCACTCGGCTGATCCTTCTTCAATATGCCCTTCACCAACATGCAGTGTTTCCTTCATTGAATTAGCTCTCACACAAATATTTGCGTCTAGAGCCTTTGCATTGAGGGCTATCTGAAAACGGCTGTGGGGCTGAAGTTGCCTGTGAATGTGGAGTTGGTGGCATGTGAAACCCGCATGTGGAGCATTCGTTTGTGTGGGATGCTCTACCAGGTTCATTCCTAGATAATGCACTCAAAGGGCACTAAGCATAGAGTGTGAAAACTGAGTTTCCTTGAGAGCTGCTTGGAAGCCTGATGGTGTGTGAAGTTAGTGAGCCAAATGGAGTTGTTCTCCCACAAGAACCACTCGGCTGATCCTTCTTCAATATGCCCTTCACCAACATGCAGTGTTTCCTTGATTGAATTAGCTCTCACACCAATATTTGCGTCTAGAGCCTTTGCATTGAGGGCTATCTGAAAACGGCTGTGGCGCTGAAGTTGCCTGTGAATGTGGAGTTGGTGGCATGTGAAACCCGCATGTGGAGCATTCGTTTGTGTGGGATGCTCTACCAGGTTCATTCCTGGATAATGCACTCGAAGGGCACTAAGCATAGAGTGTGAAAACTGAGTTTCTTTGAGAGTTGCTTGGAAGCCTGATGGTGTGTGACGTTAGTGAGCCAAATGGAGTTGTTCTCCCACAAGAACCACTCGGCTGATCCTTCTTCAATATGCCCTTCACCAACATGCAGTGTTTCCTTGATTGAATTAGCTCTCACACCAATATTTGCGTCTAGAGCCTTTGCATTGAGGGCTATCTGAAAACGGCTGTGGCGCTGAAGTTGCCTGTGAATGTGGAGTTGGTGGCATGTGAAACCCGCATGTGGAGCATTCGTTTGTGTGGGATGCTCTACCAGGTTCATTCCTGGATAATGCACTCGAAGGGCACTAAGCATAGAGTGTGAAAACTGAGTTTCTTTGAGAGTTGCTTGTAAGCCTGATGGTGTGTGACGTTAGTGAGCCAAATGGAGTTGTTCTCCCACAAGAACCACTCGGCTGATCCTTCTTCAATATGCCCTTCACCAACATGCAGTGTTTCCTTGATTGAATTAGCTCTCACACCAATATTTGCGTCTAGAGCCTTTGCATTGAGGGCTATCTGAAAACGGCTGTGGCGCTGAAGTTGCCTGTGAATGTGGAGTTGGTGGCATGTGAAACCCGCATGTGGAGCATTCGTTTGTGTGGGATGCTCACCAAGCTTCATTTCAGTCCTAGGCACTCAAAGGGCACTAAGCATAGAGTGTGAAAACTGAGTTTCCTTGAGAGCTGCTTGGAAGCCTGATGGTGTGTGAAGTTAGTGAGCCAAATGGAGTTGTTCTCCCACAAGAACCACTCGGCTGATCCTTCTTCAATATGCCCTTCACCAACATGCAGTGTTTCCTTGATTGAATTAGCTCTCACACCAATATTTGCGTCTAGAGCCTTTGCATTGAGGGCTATGTGAAAACGGCTGTGGCGCTGAAGTTGCCTGTGAATGTGGAGTTGGTGGCATGTGAAACCCGCATGTGGAGCATTCGTATGTGTGGGATGCTCTACCAGGTTCATTCCTAGATAATGCACTCAAAGGGCACTAAGCATAGAGTGTGAAAACTGAGTTTCTTTGAGAGCTGCTTGGAAGCCTGATGGTGTGTGAAGTTAGTTAGCCAAATGGAGTTGTTCTCCCACAAGAACCACTCGGCTGATCCTTCTTCAATATGCCCTTCACCAACATGCAGTGTTTCCTTGATTGAATTAGCTCTCACACCAATATTTGCGTCTAGAGCCTTTGCATTGAGGGCTATCTGAAAACGGCTGTGGCGCTGAAGTTGCCTGTGAATGTGGAGTTGGTGGCATGTGAAACCCGCATGTGGAGCATTCGTTTGTGTGGGATGCTCACCAAGCTTCATTTCAGTCCTAGGCACTCAAAGGGCACTAAGCATAGAGTGTGAAAACTGAGTTTCCTTGAGAGCTGCTTGGAAGCCTGATGGTGTGTGAAGTTAGTGAGCCAAATGGAGTTGTTCTCCCACAAGAACCACTCGGCTGATCCTTCTTCAATATGCCCTTCACCAACATGCAGTGTTTCCTTGATTGAATTAGCTCTCACACCAATATTTGAGTCTAGAGCCTTTGCATTGATGGCTATCTGAAAACGGCTGTGGCGCTGAAGTTGCCTGTGAATGTGGAGTTGGTGGCATGTGAAACCCGCATGTGGAGCATTCGTATGTGTGGGATGCTCTACCAGGTTCATTCCTAGATAACGCACTCAAAGGGCACTAAGCATAGAGTGTGAAAACTGAGTTTCTTTGAGAGCTGCTTGGAAGCCTGATGGTGTGTGAAGTTAGTGAGCCAAATGGAGTTGTTCTCCCACAAGAACCACTCGGCTGATCCTTCTTCAATATGCCCTTCACCAACATGCAGTGTTTCCTTGATTGAATTAGCTCTCACACCAATATTTGCGTCTAGAGCCTTTGCATTGAGGGCTATCTGAAAACGGCTGTGGCGCTGAAGTTGCCTGTGAATGTGGAGTTGGTGGCATGTGAAACCCGCATGTGGAGCATTCGTTTGTGTGGGATGCTCTACCAGGTTCATTCCTAGATAATGCACTCAAAGGGCACTAAGATAGAGTGTGAAAACTGAGTTTCCTTGAGAGCTGCTTGGAAGCCTGATGGTGTGTGAAGTTAGTGAGCCAAATGGAGTTGTTCTCCCACAAGAACCACTCGGCTGATCCTTCTTCAATATGCCCTTCACCAACATGCAGTGTTTCCTTGATTGAATTAGCTCTCACACCAATATTTGCGTCTAGAGCCTTTGCATTGAGGGCTATCTGAAAACGGCTGTGGCGCTGAAGTTGCCTGTGAATGTGGAGTTGGTGGCATGTGAAACCCGCATGTGGAGCATTCGTTTGTGTGGGATGCTCACCAAGCTTCATTTCAGTCCTAGGCACTCAAAGGACACTAAGCATAGAGTGTGAAAACTGAGTTTCTTTGAGAGCTGCTTGGAAGCCTGATGGTGTGAGAAGTTAGTGAGCCAAATGGAGTTGTTCTCCCACAAGAACCACTCTGCTGATCCTTCTTCAATATGCCCTTCACCAACATGCAGTGTTTCCTTGATTGAATTAGCTCTCACACCAATATTTGCGTCTAGAGCCTTTGCATTGAGGGCTATCTGAAAACGGCTGTGGCGCTGAAGTTGCCTGTGAATGTGGAGTTGGTGGCATGTGAAACCCGCATGTGGAGCATTCGTTTGTGTGGGATGCTCACCAAGCTTCATTTCAGTCCTAGGCACTCAAAGGGCACTAAGCATAGAGTGTGAAAACTGAGTTTACTTGAGAGCTGCTTGGAAGCCTGATGGTGTGTGAAGTTAGTGAGCCAAATGGAGTTGTTCTCCCACAAGAACCACTCGGCTGATCCTTCTTCAATATGCCCTTCACCAACATGCAGTGTTTCCTTGATTGAATTAGCTCTCACACCAATATTTGCGTCTAGAGCCTTTGCATTGAGGGCTATCTGAAAACGGGTGTGGCGCTGAAGTTGCCTGTGAATGTGGAGTTGGTGGCATGTGAAACCCGCATGTGGAGCATTCGTATGTGTGGGATGCTCTACAAGGTTCATTCCTAGATAATGCACTCAAAGGGCACTAAGCATAGAGTGTGAAAACTGAGTTTCTTTGAGAGCTGCTTGGAAGCCTGATGGTGTGTGAAGTTAGTGAGCCAAATGGAGTTGTTCTCCCACAAGAACCACTCGGCTGATCCTTCTTCAATATGCCCTTCACCAACATGCAGTGTTTCCTTGATTGAATTAGCTCTCACACCAATATTTGCGTCTAGAGCCTTTGCATTGAGGGCTATCTGAAAACGGCTGTGGCACTGAAGTTGCCTGAGAATGTGGAGTTGGTGGCATGTGAAACCCGCATGTGGAGCATTCGTTTGTGTGGGATGCTCACCAAGCTTCATTTCAGTCCTAGGCACTCAAAGGGCACTAAGCATAGAGTGTGAAAACTGAGTTTCCTTGAGAGCTGCTTGGAAGCCTGATGGTGTGTGAAGTTAGTGAGCCAAATGGAGTTGTTCTCCCACAAGAACCACTCGGCTGATCCTTCTTCAATATGCCCTTCACCAACATGCAGTGTTTCCTTGATTGAATTAGCTCTCACACCAATATTTGCGTCTAGAGCCTTTGCATTGAGGGCTATGTGAAAACGGCTGTGTCGCTGAAGTTGCCTGTGAATGTGGAGTTGGTGGCATGTGAAACCCGCATGTGGAGCATTCGTATGTGTGGGATGCTCTACCAGGTTCATTCCTAGATAATGCACTCAAAGGGCACTAAGCCTAGAGTGTGAAAACTGAGTTTCCTTGAGAGCTGCTTGGAAGCCTGATGGTGTGTGAAGTTAGTGAGCCAAATGGAGTTGTTCTCCCACAAGAACCACTCGGCTGATCCTTCTTCAATATGCCCTTCACCAACATGCAGTGTTTCCTTGATTGAATTAGCTCTCACACCAATATTTGCGTCTAGAGCCTTTGCATTGAGGGCTATGTGAAAACGGCTGTGTCGCTGAAGTTGCCTGTGAATGTGGAGTTGGTGGCATGTGAAACCCGCATGTGGAGCATTCGTATGTGTGGGATGCTCTACCAGGTTCATTCCTAGATAATGCACTCAAAGGGCACTAAGCATAGAGTGTGAAAACTGAGTTTCTTTGAGAGCTGCTTGGAAGCCTGATGGTGTGTGAAGTTAGTGAGCCAAATGTAGTTGTTCTCCCACAAGAACCACTCGGCTGATCCTTCTTCAATATGCCCTTCACCAACATGCAGTGTTTCCTTGATTGAATTAGCTCTCACACCAATATTTGCGTCTAGAGCCTTTGCATTGAGGGCTATCTGAAAACGGGTGTGGCGCTGAAGTTGCCTGTGAATGTGGAGTTGGTGGCATGTGAAACCCGCATGTGGAGCATTCGTTTGTGTGGGATGCTCACCAAGCTTCATTTCAGTCCTAGGCACTCAAAGGGCACTAAACATAGAGTGTGAAAACTGAGTTTCCTTGAGAGCTGCTTGGAAGCCTGATGGTGTGTGAAGTTAGTGAGCCAAATGGAGTTGTTCTCCCACAAGAACCACTCGGCTGATCCTTCTTCAATATGCCCTTCACCAACATGCAGTGTTTCCTTGATTGAATTAGCTCTCACACCAATATTTGCGTCTAGAGCCTTTGCATTGAGGGCTATGTGAAAACGGCTGTGTCGCTGAAGTTGCCTGTGAATGTGGAGTTGGTGGCATGTGAAACCCGCATGTGGAGCATTCGTATGTGTGGGATGCTCTACCAGGTTCATTCCTAGATAATGCACTCAAAGGGCACTAAGCATAGAGTGTGAAAACTGAGTTTCTTTGAGAGCTGCTTGGAAGCCTGATGGTGTGTGAAGTTAGTGAGCCAAATGTAGTTGTTCTCCCACAAGAACCACTCGGCTGATCCTTCTTCAATATGCCCTTCACCAACATGCAGTGTTTCCTTGATTGAATTAGCTCTCACACCAATATTTGCGTCTAGAGCCTTTGCATTGAGGGCTATGTGAAAACGGCTGTGGCGCTGAAGTTGCCTGTGAATGTGGAGTTGGTGGCATGTGAAACCCGCATGTGGAGCATTCGTATGTGTGGGATGCTCTACCAGGTTCATTCCTAGATAATGCACTCAAAGGGCACTAAGCATAGAGTGTGAAAACTGAGTTTCTTTGAGAGCTGCTTGGAAGCCTGATGGTGTGTGAAGTTAGTGAGCCAAATGTAGTTGTTCTCCCACAAGAACCACTCGGCTGATCCTTCTTCAATATGCCCTTCACCAACATGCAGTGTTTCCTTGATTGAATTAGCTCTCACACCAATATTTGCGTCTAGAGCCTTTGCATTGCGGGCTATGTGAAAACGGCTGTGTCGCTGAAGTTGCCTGTGAATGTGGAGTTGGTGGCATGTGAAACCCGCATGTGGAGCATTCGTTTGTGTGGGATGCTCTACCAGGTTCATTCCTAGATAATGCACTCAAAGGGCACTAAGCATAGAGTGTGAAAACTGAGTTTCTTTGAGAGCTGCTTGGAAGCCTGATGGTGTGTGAAGTTAGTTAGCCAAATGGAGTTGTTCTCCCACAAGAACCACTCGGCTGATCCTTCTTCAATATGCCCTTCACCAACATGCAGTGTTTCCTTGATTGAATTAGCTCTCACACCAATATTTGCGTCTAGAGCCTTTGCATTGAGGGCTATCTGAAAACGGCTGTGGCGCTGAAGTTGCCTGTGAATGTGGAGTTGGTGGCATGTGAAACCCGCATGTGGAGCATTCGTATGTGTGGGATGCTCACCAAGCTTCATTTCAGTCCTAGGCACTCAAAGGGCACTAAGCATAGAGTGTGAAAACTGAGTTTCCTTGAGAGCTGCTTGGAAGCCTGATGGTGTGTGAAGTTAGTGAGCCAAATGGAGTTGTTCTCCCACAAGAACCACTCGGCTGATCCTTCTTCAATATGCCCTTCACCAACATGCAGTGTTTCCTTGATTGAATTAGCTCTCACACCAATATTTGAGTCTAGAGCCTTTGCATTGAGGGCTATGTGAAAACGGCTGTGTCGCTGAAGTTGCCTGTGAATGTGGAGTTGGTGGCATGTGAAACCCGCATGTGGAGCATTCGTATGTGTGGGATGCTCTACCAGGTTCATTCCTAGATAATGCACTCAAAGGGCACTAAGCATAGAGTGTGAAAACTGAGTTTCTTTGAGAGCTGCTTGGAAGCCTGATGGTGTGTGAAGTTAGTGAGCCAAATGGAGTTGTTCTCCCACAAGAACCACTCGGCTGATCCTTCTTCAATATGCCCTTCACCAACATGCAGTGTTTCCTTGATTGAATTAGCTCTCACACCAATATTTGCGTCTAGAGCCTTTGCATTGAGGGCTATGTGAAAACGGCTGTGTCGCTGAAGTTGCCTGTGAATGTGGAGTTGGTGGCATGTGAAACCCGCATGTGGAGCATTCGTATGTGTGGGATGCTCTACCAGGTTCATTCCTAGATAATGCACTCAAAGGGCACTAAGCATAGAGTGTGAAAACTGAGTTTCTTTGAGAGCTGCTTGGAAGCCTGATGGTGTGTGAAGTTAGTGAGCCAAATGTAGTTGTTCTCCCACAAGAACCACTCGGCTGATCCTTCTTCAATATGCCCTTCACCAACATGCAGTGTTTCCTTGATTGAATTAGCTCTCACACCAATATTTGCGTCTAGAGCCTTTGCATTGAGGGCTATCTGAAAACGGGTGTGGCGCTGAAGTTGCCTGTGAATGTGGAGTTGGTGGCATGTGAAACCCGCATGTGGAGCATTCGTTTGTGTGGGATGCTCACCAAGCTTCATTTCAGTCCTAGGCACTCAAAGGGCACTAAACATAGAGTGTGAAAACTGAGTTTCCTTGAGAGCTGCTTGGAAGCCTGATGGTGTGTGAAGTTAGTGAGCCAAATGGAGTTGTTCTCCCACAAGAACCACTCGGCTGATCCTTCTTCAATATGCCCTTCACCAACATGCAGTGTTTCCTTGATTGAATTAGCTCTCACACCAATATTTGCGTCTAGAGCCTTTGCATTGAGGGCTATGTGAAAACGGCTGTGTCGCTGAAGTTGCCTGTGAATGTGGAGTTGGTGGCATGTGAAACCCGCATGTGGAGCATTCGTATGTGTGGGATGCTCTACCAGGTTCATTCCTAGATAATGCACTCAAAGGGCACTAAGCATAGAGTGTGAAAACTGAGTTTCTTTGAGAGCTGCTTGGAAGCCTGATGGTGTGTGAAGTTAGTGAGCCAAATGGAGTTGTTCTCCCACAAGAACCACTCGGCTGATCCTTCTTCAATATGCCCTTCACCAACATGCAGTGTTTCCTTGATTGAATTAGCTCTCACACCAATATTTGCGTCTAGAGCCTTTGCATTGAGGGCTATGTGAAAACGGCTGTGGCGCTGAAGTTGCCTGTGAATGTGGAGTTGGTGGCATGTGAAACCCGCATGTGGAGCATTCGTATGTGTGGGATGCTCTACCAGGTTCATTCCTAGATAATGCACTCAAAGGGCACTAAGCATAGAGTGTGAAAACTGAGTTTCTTTGAGAGCTGCTTGGAAGCCTGATGGTGTGTGAAGTTAGTGAGCCAAATGTAGTTGTTCTCCCACAAGAACCACTCGGCTGATCCTTCTTCAATATGCCCTTCACCAACATGCAGTGTTTCCTTGATTGAATTAGCTCTCACACCAATATTTGCGTCTAGAGCCTTTGCATTGCGGGCTATGTGAAAACGGCTGTGTCGCTGAAGTTGCCTGTGAATGTGGAGTTGGTGGCATGTGAAACCCGCATGTGGAGCATTCGTTTGTGTGGGATGCTCTACCAGGTTCATTCCTAGATAATGCACTCAAAGGGCACTAAGCATAGAGTGTGAAAACTGAGTTTCTTTGAGAGCTGCTTGGAAGCCTGATGGTGTGTGAAGTTAGTTAGCCAAATGGAGTTGTTCTCCCACAAGAACCACTCGGCTGATCCTTCTTCAATATGCCCTTCACCAACATGCAGTGTTTCCTTGATTGAATTAGCTCTCACACCAATATTTGCGTCTAGAGCCTTTGCATTGAGGGCTATCTGAAAACGGCTGTGGCGCTGAAGTTGCCTGTGAATGTGGAGTTGGTGGCATGTGAAACCCGCATGTGGAGCATTCGTATGTGTGGGATGCTCACCAAGCTTCATTTCAGTCCTAGGCACTCAAAGGGCACTAAGCATAGAGTGTGAAAACTGAGTTTCCTTGAGAGCTGCTTGGAAGCCTGATGGTGTGTGAAGTTAGTGAGCCAAATGGAGTTGTTCTCCCACAAGAACCACTCGGCTGATCCTTCTTCAATATGCCCTTCACCAACATGCAGTGTTTCCTTGATTGAATTAGCTCTCACACCAATATTTGAGTCTAGAGCCTTTGCATTGAGGGCTATCTGAAAACGGCTGTGGCGCTGAAGTTGCCTGTGAATGTGGAGTTGGTGGCATGTGAAACCCGCATGTGGAGCATTCGTATGTGTGGGATGCTCTACCAGGTTCATTCCTAGATAATGCACTCAAAGGGCACTAAGCATAGAGTGTGAAAACTGAGTTTCTTTGAGAGCTGCTTGGAAGCCTGATGGTGTGTGAAGTTAGTGAGCCAAATGGAGTTGTTCTCCCACAAGAACCACTCGGCTGATCCTTCTTCAATATGCCCTTCACCAACATGCAGTGTTTCCTTGATTGAATTAGCTCTCACACCAATATTTGCGTCTAGAGCCTTTGCATTGAGGGCTATCTGAAAACGGCTGTGGCGCTGAAGTTGCCTGTGAATGTGGAGTTGGTGGCATGTGAAACCCGCATGTGGAGCATTCGTTTGTGTGGGATGCTCTACCAGGTTCATTCCTAGATAATGCACTCAAAGGGCACTAAGATAGAGTGTGAAAACTGAGTTTCCTTGAGAGCTGCTTGGAAGCCTGATGGTGTGTGAAGTTAGTGAGCCAAATGGAGTTGTTCTCCCACAAGAACCACTCGGCTGATCCTTCTTCAATATGCCCTTCAACAACATGCAGTGTTTCCTTGATTGAATTAGCTCTCACACCAATATTTGCGTCTAGAGCCTTTGCATTGAGGGCTATCTGAAAACGGCTGTGGCGCTGAAGTTGCCTGTGAATGTGGAGTTGGTGGCATGTGAAACCCGCATGTGGAGCATTCGTTTGTGTGGGATGCTCTACCAGGTTCATTCCTAGATAATGCACTCAAAGGGCACTAAGATAGAGTGTGAAAACTGAGTTTCCTTGAGAGCTGCTTGGAAGCCTGATGGTGTGTGAAGTTAGTGAGCCAAATGGAGTTGTTCTCCCACAAGAACCACTCGGCTGATCCTTCTTCAATATGCCCTTCACCAACATGCAGTGTTTCCTTGATTGAATTAGCTCTCACACCAATATTTGCGTCTAGAGCCTTTGCATTGAGGGCTATGTGAAAACGGCTGTGGCGCTGAAGTTGCCTGTGAATGTGGAGTTGGTGGCATGTGAAACCCGCATGTGGAGCATTCGTTTGTGTGGGATGCTCTACCAGGTTCATTCCTGGATAATGCACTCAAAGGGCACTAAGCATAGAGTGTGAAAACTGAGTTTCTTTGAGAGCTGCTTGGAAGCCTGATGGTGTGAGAAGTTAGTGAGCCAAATGGAGTTGTTCTCCCACAAGAACCACTCTGCTGATCCTTCTTCAATATGCCCTTCACCAACATGCAGTGTTTCCTTGATTGAATTAGCTCTCACACCAATATTTGCGTCTAGAGCCTTTGCATTGAGGGCTATCTGAAAAGGGCTGTGGCGCTGAAGTTGCCTGTGAATGTGGAGTTGGTGGCATGTGAAACCCGCATGTGGAGCATTCGTTTGTGTGGGATGCTCACCAAGCTTCATTTCAGTCCTAGGCACTCAAAGGGCACTAAGCATAGAGTGTGAAAACTGAGTTTCCTTGAGAGCTGCTTGGAAGCCTGATGGTGTGTGAAGTTAGTGAGCCAAATGGAGTTGTTCTCCCACAAGAACCACTCGGCTGATCCTTCTTCAATATGCCCTTCACCAACATGCAGTGTTTCCTTGATTGAATTAGCTCTCACACCAATATTTGCGTCTAGAACCTTTGCATTGAGGGCTATCTGAAAACGGCTGTGTCGCTGAAGTTGCCTGTGAATGTGGAGTTGGTGGCATGTGAAACCCGCATGTGGAGCATTCGTATGTGTGGGATGCTCTACAAGGTTCATTCCTAGATAATGCACTCAAAGGGCACTAAGCATAGAGTGTGAAAACTGAGTTTCTTTGAGAGCTGCTTGGAAGCCTGATGGTGTGTGAAGTTAGTGAGCCAAATGGAGTTGTTCTCCCACAAGAACCACTCGGCTGATCCTTCTTCAATATGCCCTTCACCAACATGCAGTGTTTCCTTCATTGAATTAGCTCTCACACCAATATTTGCGTCTAGAGCCTTTGCATTGAGGGCTATCTGAAAACGGCTGTGGCGCTGAAGTTGCCTGTGAATGTGGAGTTGGTGGCATGTGAAACCCGCATGTGGAGCATTCGTTTGTGTGGGATGCTCACCAAGCTTCATTTCAGTCCTAGGCACTCAAAGGGCACTAAGCATAGAGTGTGAAAACTGAGTTTCTTTGAGAGCTGCTTGGAAGCCTGATGGTGTGTGAAGTTAGTGAGCCAAATGGAGTTGTTCTCCCACAAGAACCACTCGGCTGATCCTTCTTCAATATGCCCTTCACCAACATGCAGTGTTTCCTTGATTGAATTAGCTCTCACACCAATATTTGCGTCTAGAGCCTTTGCATTGAGGGCTATCTGAAAACGGCTGTGGCACTGAAGTTGCCTGAGAATGTGGAGTTGGTGGCATGTGAAACCCGCATGTGGAGCATTCGTTTGTGTGGGATGCTCACCAAGCTTCATTTCAGTCCTAGGCACTCAATGGGCACTAAGCATAGAGTGTGAAAACTGAGTTTCCTTGAGAGTTGCTTGGAAGCCTGATGGTGTGTGAAGTTAGTGAGCCAAATGGAGTTGTTCTCCCACAAGAACCACTCGGCTGATCCTTCTTCAATATGCCCTTCACCAACATGCAGTGTTTCCTTGATTGAATTAGCTCTCACACCAATATTTGCGTCTAGAGCCTTTGCATTGAGGGCTATCTGAAAACGGCTGTGGCGCTGAAGTTGCCTGTGAATGGGGAGTTGGTGGCATGTGAAACCCGCATGTGGAGCATTCGTTTGTGTGGGATGCTCACCAAGCTTCATTTCAGTCCTAGGCACTCAAAGGGCACTAAGCATAGAGTGTGAAAACTGAGTTTCCTTGAGAGCTGCTTGGAAGCCTGATGGTGTGTGAAGTTAGTGAGCCAAATGGAGTTGTTCTCCCACAAGAACCACTCGGCTGATCCTTCTTCAATATGCCCTTCACCAACATGTAGTGTTTCCTTGATTGAATTAGCTCTCACACCAATATTTGCGTCTAGAGCCTTTGCATTGAGGGCTATCTGAAAACGGCTGTGGCGCTGAAGTTGCCTGTGAATGGGGAGTTGGTAGCATGTGAAACCCGCATGTGGAGCATTCGTTTGTGTGGGATGCTCACCAAGCTTCATTTCAGTCCTAGGCACTCAAAGGGCACTAAGCATAGAGTGTGAAAACTGAGTTTCTTTGAGAGCTGCTTGGAAGCCTGATGGTGTGTGAAGTTAGTGAGCCAAATGGAGTTGTTCTCCCACAAGAACCACTCGGCTGATCCTTCTTCAATATGCCCTTCACCAACATGCAGTGTTTCCTTGATTGAATTAGCTCTCACACCAATATTTGCGTCTAGAGCCTTTGCATTGAGGGCTATCTGAAAACGGCTGTGGCACTGAAGTTGCCTGAGAATGTGGAGTTGGTGGCATGTGAAACCCGCATGTGGAGCATTCGTTTGTGTGGGATGCTCACCAAGCTTCATTTCAGTCCTAGGCACTCAAAGGGCACTAAGCATAGAGTGTGAAAACTGAGTTTCCTTGAGAGCTGCTTGGAAGCCTGATGGTGTGTGAAGTTAGTGAGCCAAATGGAGTTGTTCTCCCACAAGAACCACTCGGCTGATCCTTCTTCAATATGCCCTTCACCAACATGCAGTGTTTCCTTGATTGAATTAGCTCTCACACCAATATTTGCGTCTAGAGCCTTTGCATTGAGGGCTATCTGAAAACGGCTGTGGCGCTGAAGTTGCCTGTGAATGTGGAGTTGGTGGCATGTGAAACCCGCATGTGGAGCATTCGTTTGTGTGGGATGCTCACCAAGCTTCATTTCAGTCCTAGGCACTCAAAGGGCACTAAGCATAGAGTGTGAAAACTGAGTTTCCTTGAGAGCTGCTTGGAAGCCTGATGGTGTGTGAAGTTAGTGAGCCAAATGGAGTTGTTCTCCCACAAGAACCACTCGGCTGATCCTTCTTCAATATGCCCTTCACCAACATGCAGTGTTTCCTTGATTGAATTAGCTCTGACACCAATATTTGCGTCTAGAGCCTTTGCATTGAGGGCTATCTGAAAACGGCTGTGGCGCTGAAGTTGCCTGTGAATGTGGAGTTGGTGGCATGTGAAACCCGCATGTGGAGCATTCGTTTGTGTGGGATGCTCACCAAGCTTCATTTCAGTCCTAGGCACTCAAAGGGCACTAAGCATAGAGTGTGAAAACTGAGTTTCCTTGAGAGCTGCTTGGAAGCCTGATGGTGTGTGAAGTTAGTGAGCCAAATGGAGTTGTTCTCCCACAAGAACCACTCGGCTGATCCTTCTTCAATATGCCCTTCACCAACATGCAGTGTTTCCTTGATTGAATTAGCTCTCACACCAATATTTGCGTCTAGAGCCTTTGCATTGAGGGCTATCTGAAAACGGCTGTGGCGCTGAAGTTGCCTGTGAATGTGGAGTTGGTGGCCATGTGAAACCCGCATGTGGAGCATTCGTTTGTGTGGGATGCTCTACCAGGTTCATTCCTAGATAATGCACTCAAAGGACACTAAGCATAGAGTGTGAAAACTGAGTTTCCTTGAGAGCTGCTTGGAAGCCTGATGGTGTGTGAAGTTAGTGAGCCAAATGGAGTTGTTCTCCCACAAGAACCACTCGGCTGATCCTTCTTCAATATGCCCTTCACCAACATGCAGTGTTTCCTTGATTGAATTAGCTCTCACACCAATATTTGCGTCTAGAGCCTTTGCATTGAGGGCTATCTGAAAACGGCTGTGGCGCTGAAGTTGCCTGAGAATGTGGAGTTGGTGGCATGTGAAACCCGCATGTGGAGCATTCGTTTGTGTGGGATGCTCACCAAGCTTCATTTCAGTCCTAGGACTCAAAGGGCACTAAGCATAGAGTGTGAAAACTGAGTTTCTTTGAGAGCTGCTTGGAAGCCTGATGGTGTGTGACGTTAGTGAGCCAAATGGAGTTGTTCTCCCACAAGAACCACTCGGCTGATCCTTCTTCAATATGCCCTTCACCAACATGCAGTGTTTCCTTGATTGAATTAGCTCTCACACCAATATTTGCGTCTAGAGCCTTTGCATTGAGGGCTATCTGAAAACGGCTGTGGCGCTGAAGTTGCCTGTGAATGTGGAGTTGGTGGCATGTGAAACCCGCATGTGGAGCATTCGTTTGTGTGGGATGCTCACCAAGCTTCATTTCAGTCCTAGGCACTCAAAGGGCACTAAGCATAGAGTGTGAAAACTGAGTTTCCTTGAGAGCTGCTTGGAAGCCTGATGGTGTGTGACGTTAGTGAGCCAAATGGAGTTGTTCTCCCACAAGAACCACTCGGCTGATCCTTCTTCAATATGCCCTTCACCAATATGCAGTGTTTCCTTGATTGAATTAGCTCTCACACCAATATTTGCGTCTAGAGCCTTTGCATTGAGGGCTATCTGAAAACGGCTGTGGCGCTGAAGTTGCCTGTGAATGTGGAGTTGGTGGCATGTGAAACCCGCATGTGGAGCATTCGTTTGTGTGGGATGCTCTACCAGGTTCATTCCTGGATAATGCACTCAAAGGGCACTAAGCATAGAGTGTGAAAACTGAGTTTCTTTGAGAGCTGCTTGGAAGCCTGATGGTGTGAGAAGTTAGTGAGCCAAATGGAGTTGTTCTCCCACAAGAACCACTCGGCTGATCCTTCTTCAATATGCCCTTCAACAACATGCAGTGTTTCCTTGATTGAATTAGCTCTCACACCAATATTTGCGTCTAGAGCCTTTGCATTGAGGGCTATCTGAAAACGGCTGTGGCGCTGAAGTTGCCTGTGAATGTGGAGTTGGTGGCATGTGAAACCCGCATGTGGAGCATTCGTTTGTGTGGGATGCTCACCAAGCTTCATTTCAGTCCTAGGCACTCAAAGGGCACTAAGCCTAGAGTGTGAAAACTGAGTTTCCTTGAGAGCTGCTTGGAAGCCTGATGGTGTGTGAAGTTAGTGAGCCAAATGGAGTTGTTCTCCCACAAGAACCACTCGGCTGATCCTTCTTCAATATGCCCTTCACCAACATGCAGTGTTTCCTTGATTGAATTAGCTCTCACACCAATATTTGCGTCTAGAGCCTTTGCATTGAGGGCTATCTGAAAACGGCTGTGGCGCTGAAGTTGCCTGTGAATGTGGAGTTGGTGGCATGTGAAACCCGCATGTGGAGCATTCGTATGTGTGGGATGCTCTACAAGGTTCATTCCTAGATAATGCACTCAAAGGGCACTAAGCATAGAGTGTGAAAACTGAGTTTCTTTGAGAGCTGCTTGGAAGCCTGATGGTGTGTGAAGTTAGTGAGCCAAATGGAGTTGTTCTCCCACAAGAACCACTCGGCTGATCCTTCTTCAATATGCCCTTCACCAACATGCAGTGTTTCCTTGATTGAATTAGCTCTCACACCAATATTTGCGTCTAGAGCCTTTGCATTGAGGGCTATCTGAAAACGGCTGTGGCGCTGAAGTTGCCTGTGAATGTGGAGTTGGTGGCATGTGAAACCCGCATGTGGAGCATTCGTTTGTGTGGGATGCTCACCAAGCTTCATTTCAGTCCTAGGCACTCAAAGGGCACTAAGCATAGAGTGTGAAAACTGAGTTTCTTTGAGAGCTGCTTGGAAGCCTGATGGTGTGTGAAGTTAGTGAGCCAAATGGAGTTGTTCTCCCACAAGAACCACTCGGCTGATCCTTCTTCAATATGCCCTTCACCAACATGCAGTGTTTCCTTGATTGAATTAGCTCTCACACCAATATTTGCGTCTAGAGCCTTTGCATTGAGGGCTATCTGAAAACGGCTGTGGCACTGAAGTTGCCTGAGAATGTGGAGTTGGTGGCATGTGAAACCCGCATGTGGAGCATTCGTTTGTGTGGGATGCTCACCAAGCTTCATTTCAGTCCTAGGCACTCAAAGGGCACTAAGCATAGAGTGTGAAAACTGAGTTTCCTTGAGAGCTGCTTGGAAGCCTGATGGTGTGTGAAGTTAGTGAGCCAAATGGAGTTGTTCTCCCACAAGAACCACTCGGCTGATCCTTCTTCAATATGCCCTTCACCAACATGCAGTGTTTCCTTGATTGAATTAGCTCTCACACCAATATTTGCGTCTAGAGCCTTTGCATTGAGGGCTATCTGAAAACGGCTGTGGCGCTGAAGTTGCCTGTGAATGTGGAGTTGGTGGCATGTGAAACCCGCATGTGGAGCATTCGTTTGTGTGGGATGCTCTACCAGGTTCATTCCTAGATAATGCACTCAAAGGGCACTAAACATAGAGTGTGAAACCTGAGTTTCCTTGAGAGCTGCTTGGAAGCCTGATGGTGTGTGAAGTTAGTGAGCCAAATGGAGTTGTTCTCCCACAAGAACCACTCGGCTGATCCTTCTTCAATATGCCCTTCACCAACATGCAGTGTTTCCTTGATTGAATTAGCTCTCACACCAATATTTGCGTCTAGAGCCTTTGCATTGAGGGCTATCTGAAAACGGCTGTGGCGCTGAAGTTGCCTGTGAATGTGGAGTTGGTGGCATGTGAAACCCGCATGTGGAGCATTCGTTTGTGTGGGATGCTCACCAAGCTTCATTTCAGTCCTAGGCACTCAAAGGGCACTAAGCATAGAGTGTGAAAACTGAGTTTCCTTGAGAGCTGCTTGGAAGCCTGATGGTGTGTGAAGTTAGTGAGCCAAATGGAGTTGTTCTCCCACAAGAACCACTCGGCTGATCCTTCTTCAATATGCCCTTCACCAACATGCAGTGTTTCCTTGATTGAATTAGCTCTCACACCAATATTTGCGTCTAGAGCCTTTGCATTGAGGGCTATCTGAAAACGGCTGTGGCGCTGAAGCTGCCTGTGAATGTGGAGTTGGTGGCATGTGAAACCCGCATGTGGAGCATTCGTTTGTGTGGGATGCTCTACCAGGTTCATTCCTAGATAATGCACTCAAAGGGCACTAAGCCTAGAGTGTGAAAACTGAGTTTCCTTGAGAGCTGCTTGGAAGCCTGATGGTGTGTGAAGTTAGTGAGCCAAATGGAGTTGTTCTCCCACAAGAACCACTCGGCTGATCCTTCTTCAATATGCCCTTCACCAACATGCAGTGTTTCCTTGATTGAATTAGCTCTCACACCAATATTTGCGTCTAGAGCCTTTGCATTGAGGGCTATCTGAAAACGGCTGTGGCGCTGAAGTTGCCTGTGAATGTGGAGTTGGTGGCCATGTGAAACCCGCATGTGGAGCATTCGTTTGTGTGGGATGCTCACCAAGCTTCATTTCAATCCTAGGCACTCAAAGGGCACTAAGCATAGAGGGTGAAACCTGAGTTTCCTTGAGAGCTGCTTGGAAGCCTGATGGTGTGTGAAGTTAGTGAGCCAAATGGAGTTGTTCTCCCACAAGAACCACTCGGCTGATCCTTCTTCAATATGCCCTTCACCAACATGCAGTGTTTCCTTGATTGAATTAGCTCTCACACCAATATTTGCGTCTAGAGCCTTTGCATTGAGGGCTATCTGAAAACGGCTGTGTCGCTGAAGTTGCCTGTGAATGTGGAGTTGGTGGCATGTGAAACCCGAATGTGGAGCATTCGTATGTGTGGGATGCTCTACCAGGTTCATTCCTAGATAATGCACTCAAAGGGCACTAAGCATAGAGTGTGAAAACTGAGTTTCTTTGAGAGCTGCTTGGAAGCCTGATGGTGTGTGAAGTTAGTGAGCCAAATGGAGTTGTTCTCCCACAAGAACCACTCGGCTGATCCTTCTTCAATATGCCCTTCACCAACATGCAGTGTTTCCTTGATTGAATTAGCTCTCACACCAATATTTGCGTCTAGAGCCTTTGCATTGAGGGCTATCTGAAAACGGCTGTGTCGCTGAAGTTGCCTGTGAATGTGGAGTTGGTGGCATGTGAAACCCGCATGTGGAGCATTCGTTTGTGTGGGATGCTCACCAAGCTTCTTTTCAGTCCTAGGCACTCAAAGGGCACTAAGCATAGAGTGTGAAAACTGAGTTTCTTTGAGAGTTGCTTGGAAGCCTGATGGTGTGTGACGTTAGTGAGCCAAATGGAGTTGTTCTCCCACAAGAATCACTCGGCTGATCCTTCTTCAATATGCCCTTCACCAACATGCAGTGTTTCCTTGATTGAATTAGCTCTCACACCAATATTTGCGTCTAGAGCCTTTGCATTGAGGGCTATCTGAAAACGGCTGTGGCGCTGAAGTTGCCTGTGAATGTGGAGTTGGTGGCATGTGAAACCCGCATGTGGAGCATTCGTTTGTGTGGGATGCTCACCAAGCTTCATTTCAGTCCTAGGCACTCAAACGGCACTAAGCATAGAGTGTGAAAACTGAGTTTCCTTGAGAGCTGCTTGGAAGCCTGATGGTGTGTGAAGTTAGTGAGCCAAATGGAGTTGTTCTCCCACAAGAACCACTCGGCTGATCCTTCTTCAATATGCCCTTCACCAACATGCAGTGTTTCCTTCATTGAATTAGCTCTCACACCAATATTTGCGTCTAGAGCCTTTGCATTGAGGGCTATCTGAAAACGGCTGTGAGGCTGAAGTTGCCTGTGAATGTGGAGTTGGTGGCATGTGAAACCCGCATGTGGAGCATTCGTTTGTGTGGGATGCTCACCAAGCTTCATTTCAGTCCTAGGCACTCAAAGGGCACTAAGCATAGAGTGTGAAAACTGAGTTTCCTTGAGAGCTGCTTGGAAGCCTGATGGTGTGTGAAGTTAGTGAGCCAAATGGAGTTGTTCTCCCACAAGAACCACTCGGCTGATCCTTCTTCAATATGCCCTTCACCAACATGCAGTGTTTCCTTGATTGAATTAGCTCTCACACCAATATTTGAGTCTAGAGCCTTTGCATTGAGGGCTATCTGAAAACGGCTGTGGCGCTGAAGTTGCCTGTGAATGTGGAGTTGGTGGCATGTGAAACCCGAATGTGGAGCATTCGTATGTGTGGGATGCTCTACCAGGTTCATTCCTAGATAATGCACTCAAAGGGCACTAAGCATAGAGTGTGAAAACTGAGTTTCTTTGAGAGCTGCTTGGAAGCCTGATGGTGTGTGAAGTTAGTGAGCCAAATGGAGTTGTTCTCCCACAAGAACCACTCGGCTGATCCTTCTTCAATATGCCCTTCACCAACATGCAGTGTTTCCTTGATTGAATTAGCTCTCACACCAATATTTGAGTCTAGAGCCTTTGCATTGAGTTCTACCTGAAAACGGCTGTGGCGCTGAAGTTGCATGTGAATGTGGAGTTGGTGGCATGTGAAACCCGCATGTGGAGCATTCGTTTGTGTGGGATGCTCTACCAGGTTCATTCCTAGATAATGCACTCAAAGGGCACTAAGATAGAGTGTGAAAACTGAGTTTCCTTGAGAGCTGCTTGGAAGCCTGATGGTGTGTGAAGTTAGTGAGCCAAATGGAGTTGTTCTCCCACAAGAACCACTCGGCTGATCCTTCTTCAATATGCCCTTCACCAACATGCAGTGTTTCCTTGATTGAATTAGCTCTCACACCAATATTTGCGTCTAGAGCCTTTGCATTGAGGGCTATCTGAAAACGGCTGTGGCGCTGAAGTTGCCTGTGAATGTGGAGTTGGTGGCATGTGAAACCCGCATGTGGAGCATTCGTTTGTGTGGGATGCTCTACCAGGTTCATTCCTAGATAATGCACTCAAAGACACTAAGCATAGAGCGTGAAAACTGAGTTTCCTTGAGAGCTGCTTGGAAGCCTGATGGTGTGTGAAGTTAGTGAGCCAAATGGAGTTGTTCTCCCACAAGAACCACTCGGCTGATCCTTCTTCAATATGCCCTTCACCAACATGCAGTGTTTCCTTCATTGAATTAGCTCTCACACCAATATTTGCGTCTAGAGCCTTTGCATTGAGGGCTATCTGAAAACGGCTGTGGCGCTGAAGTTGCCTGTGAATGGGGAGTTGGTGGCATGTGAAACCCGCATGTGGAGCATTCGTTTGTGTGGGATGCTCTACCAGGTTCATTCCTAGATAATGCACTCAAAGGGCACTAAGCATAGAGTGTGAAAACTGAGTTTCCTTGAGAGCTGCTTGGAAGCCTGATGGTGTGTGAAGTTAGTGAGCCAAATGGAGTTGTTCTCCCACAAGAACCACTCGGCTGATCCTTCTTCAATATGCCCTTCACCAACATGCAGTGTTTCCTTGATTGAATTAGCTCTCACACCAATATTTGCGTCTAGAGCCTTTGCATTGAGGGCTATCTGAAAACGGCTGTGGCGCTGAAGTTGCCTGTGAATGTGGAGTTGGTGGCATGTGAAACCCGCATGTGGAGCATTCGTTTGTGTGGGATGCTCTACCAGGTTCATTCCTGGATAATGCACTCGAAGGGCACTAAGCATAGAGTGTGAAAACTGAGTTTCTTTGAGAGTTGCTTGGAAGCCTGATGGTGTGTGACGTTAGTGAGCCAAATGGAGTTGTTCTCCCACAAGAACCACTCGGCTGATCCTTCTTCAATATGCCCTTCACCAACATGCAGTGTTTCCTTGATTGAATTAGCTCTCACACCAATATTTGCGTCTAGAGCCTTTGCATTGAGGGCTATCTGAAAACGGCTGTGGCGCTGAAGTTGCCTGTGAATGTGGAGTTGGTGGCATGTGAAACCCGCATGTGGAGCATTCGTTTGTGTGGGATGCTCACCAAGCTTCATTTCAGTCCTAGGCACTCAAAGGGCACTAAGCATAGAGTGTGAAAACTGAGTTTCCTTGAGAGCTGCTTGGAAGCCTGATGGTGTGTGAAGTTAGTGAGCCAAATGGAGTTGTTCTCCCACAAGAACCACTCGGCTGATCCTTCTTCAATATGCCCTTCACCAACATGCAGTGTTTCCTTGATTGAATTAGCTCTCACACCAATATTTGCGTCTAGAGCCTTTGCATTGAGGGCTATGTGAAAACGGCTGTGGCGCTGAAGTTGCCTGTGAATGTGGAGTTGGTGGCATGTGAAACCCGCATGTGGAGCATTCGTATGTGTGGGATGCTCTACCAGGTTCATTCCTAGATAATGCACTCAAAGGGCACTAAGCATAGAGTGTGAAAACTGAGTTTCTTTGAGAGCTGCTTGGAAGCCTGATGGTGTGTGAAGTTAGTTAGCCAAATGGAGTTGTTCTCCCACAAGAACCACTCGGCTGATCCTTCTTCAATATGCCCTTCACCAACATGCAGTGTTTCCTTGATTGAATTAGCTCTCACACCAATATTTGCGTCTAGAGCCTTTGCATTGAGGGCTATCTGAAAACGGCTGTGGCGCTGAAGTTGCCTGTGAATGTGGAGTTGGTGGCATGTGAAACCCGCATGTGGAGCATTCGTTTGTGTGGGATGCTCACCAAGCTTCATTTCAGTCCTAGGCACTCAAAGGGCACTAAGCATAGAGTGTGAAAACTGAGTTTCCTTGAGAGCTGCTTGGAAGCCTGATGGTGTGTGAAGTTAGTGAGCCAAATGGAGTTGTTCTCCCACAAGAACCACTCGGCTGATCCTTCTTCAATATGCCCTTCACCAACATGCAGTGTTTCCTTGATTGAATTAGCTCTCACACCAATATTTGAGTCTAGAGCCTTTGCATTGAGGGCTATCTGAAAACGGCTGTGGCGCTGAAGTTGCCTGTGAATGTGGAGTTGGTGGCATGTGAAACCCGCATGTGGAGCATTCGTATGTGTGGGATGCTCTACCAGGTTCATTCCTAGATAATGCACTCAAAGGGCACTAAGCATAGAGTGTGAAAACTGAGTTTCTTTGAGAGCTGCTTGGAAGCCTGATGGTGTGTGAAGTTAGTGAGCCAAATGGAGTTGTTCTCCCACAAGAACCACTCGGCTGATCCTTCTTCAATATGCCCTTCACCAACATGCAGTGTTTCCTTGATTGAATTAGCTCTCACACCAATATTTGCGTCTAGAGCCTTTGCATTGAGGGCTATCTGAAAACGGCTGTGGCGCTGAAGTTGCCTGTGAATGTGGAGTTGGTGGCATGTGAAACCCGCATGTGGAGCATTCGTTTGTGTGGGATGCTCTACCAGGTTCATTCCTAGATAATGCACTCAAAGGGCACTAAGATAGAGTGTGAAAACTGAGTTTCCTTGAGAGCTGCTTGGAAGCCTGATGGTGTGTGAAGTTAGTGAGCCAAATGGAGTTGTTCTCCCACAAGAACCACTCGGCTGATCCTTCTTCAATATGCCCTTCACCAACATGCAGTGTTTCCTTGATTGAATTAGCTCTCACACCAATATTTGCGTCTAGAGCCTTTGCATTGAGGGCTATCTGAAAACGGCTGTGGCGCTGAAGTTGCCTGTGAATGTGGAGTTGGTGGCATGTGAAACCCGCATGTGGAGCATTCGTTTGTGTGGGATGCTCACCAAGCTTCATTTCAGTCCTAGGCACTCAAAGGGCACTAAGCATAGAGTGTGAAAACTGAGTTTCTTTGAGAGCTGCTTGGAAGCCTGATGGTGTGAGAAGTTAGTGAGCCAAATGGAGTTGTTCTCCCACAAGAACCACTCTGCTGATCCTTCTTCAATATGCCCTTCACCAACATGCAGTGTTTCCTTGATTGAATTAGCTCTCACACCAATATTTGCGTCTAGAGCCTTTGCATTGAGGGCTATCTGAAAAGGGCTTTGGCGCTGAAGTTGCCTGTGAATGTGGAGTTGGTGGCATGTGAAACCCGCATGTGGAGCATTCGTTTGTGTGGGATGCTCACCAAGCTTCATTTCAGTCCTAGGCACTCAAAGGGCACTAAGCATAGAGTGTGAAAACTGAGTTTACTTGAGAGTTGCTTGGAAGCCTGATGGTGTGTGAAGTTAGTGAGCCAAATGGAGTTGTTCTCCCACAAGAACCACTCGGCTGATCCTTCTTCAATATGCCCTTCACCAACATGCAGTGTTTCCTTGATTGAATTAGCTCTCACACCAATATTTGCGTCTAGAGCCTTTGCATTGAGGGCTATCTGAAAACAGCTGTGGCGCTGAAGTTGCCTGTGAATGTGGAGTTGGTGGCATGTGAAACCCGCATGTGGAGCATTCGTTTGTGTGGGATGCTCTACCAGGTTCATTCCTAGATAATGCACTCAAAGGGCACTAAGCATAGAGTGTGAAACCTGAGTTTCCTTGAGAGCTGCTTGGAAGCCTGATGGTGTGTGAAGTTAGTGAGCCAAATGGAGTTGTTCTCCCACAAGAACCACTCGGCTGATCCTTCTTCAATATGCCCTTCACCAACATGCAGTGTTTCCTTGATTGAATTAGCTCTCACACCAATATTTGCGTCTAGAGCCTTTGCATTGAGGGCTATCTGAAAACGGCTGTGGCGCTGAAGTTGCCTGTGAATGTGGAGTTGGTGGCATGTGAAACCCGCATGTGGAGCATTCGTTTGTGTGGGATGCTCACCAAGCTTCATTTCAGTCCTAGGCACTCAAAGGGCACTAAGCATAGAGTGTGAAAACTGAGTTTCCTTGAGAGCTGCTTGGAAGCCTGATGGTGTGTGAAGTTAGTGAGCCAAATGGAGTTGTTCTCCCACAAGAACCACTCGGCTGATCCTTCTTCAATATGCCCTTCACCAACATGCAGTGTTTCCTTGATTGAATTAGCTCTCACACCAATATTTGCGTCTAGAGCCTTTGCATTGAGGGCTATCTGAAAACGGCTGTGGCGCTGAAGTTGCCTGTGAATGTGGAGTTGGTGGCATGTGAAACCCGCATGTGGAGCATTCGTTTGTGTGGGATGCTCTACCAGGTTCATTCCTAGATAATGCACTCAAAGGGCACTAAGCATAGAGTGTGAAAACTGAGTTTCCTTGAGAGCTGCTTGGAAGCCTGATGGTGTGTGAAGTTAGTGAGCCAAATGGAGTTGTTCTCCCACAAGAACCACTCGGCTGATCCTTCTTCAATATGCCCTTCACCAACATGCAGTGTTTCCTTGATTGAATTAGCTCTCACACCAATATTTGCGTCTAGAGCCTTTGCATTGAGGGCTATCTGAAAACGGCTGTGGCGCTGAAGTTGCCTGTGAATGTGGAGTTGGTGGCATGTGAAACCCGAATGTGGAGCATTCGTTTGTGTGGGATGCTCACCAAGCTTCATTTCAGTCCTAGGCACTCAAAGGGCACTAAGCATAGAGTGTGAAAACTGAGTTTCCTTGAGAGCTGCTTGGAAGCCTGATGGTGTGTGAAGTTAGTGAGCCAAATGGAGTTGTTCTCCCACAAGAACCACTCGGCTGATCCTTCTTCAATATGCCCTTCACCAACATGCAGTGTTTCCTTGATTGAATTAGCTCTCACACCAATATTTGCGTCTAGAGCCTTTGCATTGAGGGCTATCTGAAAACGGCTGTGGCGCTGAAGTTGCCTGTGAATGTGGAGTTGGTGGCATGTGAAACCCGAATGTGGAGCATTCGTTTGTGTGTGATGCTCTACCAGCTTCATTTCAGTCCTAGGCACTCAAAGGGCACTAAGCATAGAGTGTGAAAACTGAGTTTCTTTGAGAGTTGCTTGGAAGCCTGATGGTGTGTGACGTTAGTGAGCCAAATGAGTTGTTCTCCCACAAGAACCACTCGGCTGATCCTTCTTCAATATGCCCTTCACCAACATGCAGTGTTTCCTTGATTGAATTAGCTCTCACACCAATATTTGCGTCTAGAGCCTTTGCATTGAGGGCTATCTGAAAACGGCTGTGGCGCTGAAGTTGCCTGTGAATGTGGAGTTGGTGGCATGTGAAACCCGCATGTGGAGCATTCGTTTGTGTGGGATGCTCACCAAGCTTCATTTCAGTCCTAGGCACTCAAAGGGCACTAAGCATAGAGTGTGAAAACTGAGTTTCCTTGAGAGCTGCTTGGAAGCCTGATGGTGTGTGAAGTTAGTGAGCCAAATGGAGTTGTTCTCCCACAAGAACCACTCGGCTGATCCTTCTTCAATATGCCCTTCACCAACATGCAGTGTTTCCTTGATTGAATTAGCTCTCACACCAATATTTGCGTCTAGAGCCTTTGCATTGAGGGCTATCTGAAAACGGCTGTGGCGCTGAAGTTGCCTGTGAATGTGGAGTTGGTGGCATGTGAAACCCGAATGTGGAGCATTCGTTTGTGTGGGATGCTCACCAAGCTTCATTTCAGTCCTAGGCACTCAAAGGGCACTAAGCATAGAGTGTGAAAACTGAGTTTCCTTGAGAGCTGCTTGGAAGCCTGATGGTGTGTGAAGTTAGTGAGCCAAATGGAGTTGTTCTCCCACAAGAACCACTCGGCTGATCCTTCTTCAATATGCCCTTCACCAACATGCAGTGTTTCCTTGATTGAATTAGCTCTCACACCAATATTTGCGTCTAGAGCCTTTGCATTGAGGGCTATCTGAAAACGGCTGTGGCGCTGAAGTTGCCTGTGAATGTGGAGTTGGTGGCATGTGAAACCCGAATGTGGAGCATTCGTTTGTGTGTGATGCTCTACCAGCTTCATTTCAGTCCTAGGCACTCAAAGGGCACTAAGCATAGAGTGTGAAAACTGAGTTTCTTTGAGAGTTGCTTGGAAGCCTGATGGTGTGTGACGTTAGTGAGCCAAATGGAGTTGTTCTCCCACAAGAACCACTCGGCTGATCCTTCTTCAATATGCCCTTCACCAACATGCAGTGTTTCCTTGATTGAATTAGCTCTCACACCAATATTTGCGTCTAGAGCCTTTGCATTGAGGGCTATCTGAAAACGGCTGTGGCGCTGAGTTGCCTGTGAATGTGGAGTTGGTGGCATGTGAAACCCGCATGTGGAGCATTCGTTTGTGTGGGATGCTCACCAAGCTTCATTTCAGTCCTAGGCACTCAAAGGGCACTAAGCATAGAGTGTGAAAACTGAGTTTCCTTGAGAGCTGCTTGGAAGCCTGATGGTGTGTGACGTTAGTGAGCCAAATGGAGTTGTTCTCCCACAAGAACCACTCGGCTGATCCTTCTTCAATATGCCCTTCACCAATATGCAGTGTTTCCTTGATTGAATTAGCTCTCACACCAATATTTGCGTCTAGAGCCTTTGCATTGAGGGCTATCTGAAAACGGCTGTGGCGCTGAAGTTGCCTGTGAATGTGGAGTTGGTGGCATGTGAAACCCGCATGTGGAGCATTCGTTTGTGTGGGATGCTCTTCCAGGTTCATTCCTAGATAATGCACTCAAAGGGCACTAAGATAGAGTGTGAAAACTGAGTTTCCTTGAGAGCTGCTTGGAAGCCTGATGGTGTGTGAAGTTAGTGAGCCAAATGGAGTTGTTCTCCCACAAGAACCACTCGGCTGATCCTTCTTCAATATGCCCTTCACCAACATGCAGTGTTTCCTGATTGAATTAGCTCTCACACCAGTATTTGCGTCTAGAGCCTTTGCATTGAGGGCTATCTGAAAACGGCTGTAGCGCTGAAGTTGCCTGTGAATGTGGAGTTGGTGGCATGTGAAACCCGCATGTGGAGCATTCGTTTGTGTGGGATGCTCTACCAGGTTCATTCCTGGATAATGCACTCAAAGGGCACTAAGCATAGAGTGTGAAAACTGAGTTTCTTTGAGAGCTGCTTGGAAGCCTGATGGTGTGAGAAGTTAGTGAGCCAAATGGAGTTGTTCTCCCACAAGAACCACTCGGCTGATCCTTCTTCAATATGCCCTTCAACAACATGCAGTGTTTCCTTGATTGAATTAGCTCTCACACCAATATTTGCGTCTGGAGCCTTTGCATTGAGGGCTATCTGAAAAGGGCTGTGGCGCTGAAGTTGCCTGTGAATGTGGAGTTGGTGGCATGTGAAACCCGCATGTGGAGCATTCGTTTGTGTGGGATGCTCACCAAGCTTCATTTCAGTCCTAGGCACTCAAAGGGCACTAAGCCTAGAGTGTGAAAACTGAGTTTCCTTGAGAGCTGCTTGGAAGCCTGATGGTGTGTGAGTTAGTGAGCCAAATGGAGTTGTTCTCCCACAAGAACCACTCGGCTGATCCTTCTTCAATATGCCCTTCACCAACATGCAGTGTTTCCTTGATTGAATTAGCTCTCACACCAATATTTGCGTCTAGAGCCTTTGCATTGAGGGCTATCTGAAAACGGCTGTGGCGCTGAAGTTGCCTGTGAATGTGGAGTTGGTGGGCATGTGAAACCCGCATGTGGAGCATTCGTATGTGTGGGATGCTCTACAAAGTTCATTCCTAGATAATGCACTCAAAGGGCACTAAGCATAGAGTGTGAAAACTGAGTTTCTTTGAGAGCTGCTTGGAAGCCTGATGGTGTGTGAAGTTAGTGAGCCAAATGGAGTTGTTCTCCCACAAGAACCACTCGGCTGATCCTTCTTCAATATGCCCTTCACCAACATGCAGTGTTTCCTTGATTTGAATTAGCTCTCACACCAATATTTGCGTCTAGAGCCTTTGCATTGAGGGCTATCTGAAAACGGCTGTGGCACTGAAATTGCCTGAGAATGTGGAGTTGGTGGCATGTGAAACCCGCATGTGGAGCATTCGTTTGTGTGGGATGCTCACCAAGCTTCATTTCAGTCCTAGGCACTCAAAGGGCACTAAGCATAGAGTGTGAAAACTGAGTTTCCTTGAGAGCTGCTTGGAAGCCTGATGGTGTGTGAAGTTAGTGAGCCAAATGGAGTTGTTCTCCCACAAGAACCACTCGGCTGATCCTTCTTCAATATGCCCTTCACCAACATGCAGTGTTTCCCTTGATTGAATTAGCTCTCACACCAATATTTGCGTCTAGAGCCTTTGCATTGAGGGCTATCTGAAAACGGCTGTGGCGCTGAAGTTGCCTGTGAATGTGGAGTTGGTGGCATGTGAAACCCGCATGTGGAGCATTCGTTTGTGTGGGATGCTCTACCAGGTTCATTCCTAGATAATGCACTCAAAGGGCACTAAGCATAGAGTGTGAAACCTGAGTTTCCTTGAGAGCTGCTTGGAAGCCTGATGGTGTGTGAATTTAGTGAGCCAAATGGAGTTGTTCTCCACAAGAACCACTCGGCTGATCCTTCTTCAATATGCCCTTCACCAACATGCAGTGTTTCCTTGATTGAATTAGCTCTCACACCAATATTTGCGTCTAGAGCCTTTGCATTGAGGCTATCTGAAAACGGCTGTGGCGCTGAAGTTGCCTGTGAATGTGGAGTTGGTGGCATGTGAAACCCGCATGTGGAGCATTCGTTTGTGTGGGATGCTCACCAAGCTTCATTTCAGTCCTAGGCACTCAAAGGGCACTAAGCATAGAGTGTGAAAACTGAGTTTCCTTGAGAGCTGCTTGGAAGCCTGATGGTGTGTGAAGTTAGTGAGCCAAATGGAGTTGTTTCTCCACAAGAACCACTCGGCTGATCCTTCTTCAATATGCCCTTCACCAACATGCAGTGTTTCCTTGATTGAATTAGCTCTCACACCAATATTTGCGTCTAGAGCCTTTGCATTGAGGGCTATCTGAAAACGGCTGTGGCGCTGAAGTTGCCTGTGAATGTGGAGTTGTTGGCATGTGAAACCCGCATGTGGAGCATTCGTTTGTGTGGGATGCTCTACCAGGTTCATTCCTAGATAATGCACTCAAAGGGCACTAAGCATAGAGTGTGAAAACTGAGTTTCCTTGAGAGCTGCTTGGAAGCCTGATGGTGTGTGAAGTTAGTGAGCCAAATGGAGTTGTTCTCCACAAGAACCACTCGGCTGATCCTTCTTCAATATGCCCTTCACAACATGCAGTGTTTCCTTCATTGAATTAGCTCTCACACCAATATTTGCGTCTAGAGCCTTTGCATTGAGGGCTATCTGAAAACGGCTGTGGCGCTGAAGTTGCCTGTGAATGTGGGAGTTGGTGGCATGTGAAACCCGCATGTGGAGCATTCGTTTGTGTGGGATGCTCACTAAGCTTCATTTCAGTCCTAGGCACTCAAAGGGCACTAAGCATAGAGTGTGAAAACTGAGGTTTCCTTGAGAGCTGCTTGGAAGCCTGATGGTGTGTGAAGTTAGTGAGCCAAATGGAGTTGTTCTCCCACAAGAACCACTCGGCTGATCCTTCTTCAATATGCCTTCACCAACATGCAGTGTTTCCTTGATTGAATTAGCTCTCACACCAATATTTGAGTCTAGAGCCTTTGCATTGAGGGCTATCTGAAAACGGCTGTGGCGCTGAAGTTGCCTGTGAATGTGGAGTTGGGTGGCATGTGAAACCCGAATGTGGAGCATTCGTATGTGTGGGATGCTCTACCAGGTCATTCCTAGATAATGCACTCAAAGGGCACTAAGCATAGAGTGTGAAAACTGAGTTTCTTTGAGAGCTGCTTGGAAAGCTGATGGTGTGTGAAGTTAGTGAGCCAAATGGAGTTGTTCTCCCACAAGAACCACTCGGCTGATCCTTCTTCAATATGCCCTTCACCAACATGCAGTGTTTCCTTGATTGAATTAGCTCTCACACCAATATTTGAGTCTAGAGCCTTTGCATTGAGGGCTACCTGAAAACGGCTGTGGCGCTGAAGTTGCATGTGAATGTGGAGTTGGTGGCATGTGAAACCCGCATGTGGAGCATTCGTTTGTGTGGGATGCTCTACCAGGTTCATTCCTAGATAATGCACTCAAAGGGCACTAAGATAGAGTGTGAAAACTGAGTTTCCTTGAGAGCTGCTTGGAAGCCTGATGGTGTGTGAAGTTAGTGAGCCAAATGGAGTTGTTCTCCCACAAGAACCACTCGGCTGATCCTTCTTCAATATGCCCTTCACCAACATGCAGTGTTTCCTTGATTGAATTAGCTCTCACACCAATATTTGCGTCTAGAGCCTTTGCATTGAGGGCTATCTGAAAACGGCTGTGGCGCTGAAGTTGCCTGTGAATGTGGAGTTGGTGGCATGGTGAAACCCGCATGTGGAGCATTCGTTTGTGTGGGATGCTCACCAAGCTTCATTTCAGTCCTAGGCACTCAAAGGGCACTAAGCATAGAGTGTGAAAACTGAGTTTCCTTGAGAGCTGCTTGGAAGCCTGATGGTGTGTGAAGTTAGTGAGCCAAATGGAGTTGTTCTCCCACAAGAACCACTCGGCTGATCCTTCTTCAATATGCCCTTCACCAACATGCAGTGTTTCCTTGATTGAATTAGCTCTCTCACACCAATATTTGCGTCTAGAGCCTTTGCATTGAGGGCTATCTGAAAACGGCTGTGGCGCTGAAGTTGCCTGGTGAATGTGGAGTTGGTGGCATGTGAAACCCGCATGTGGAGCATTCGTTTGTGTGGGATGCTCACCAAGCTTCATTTCAGTCCTAGGCACTCAAAGGGCACTAAGCATAGAGTGTGAAAACTGAGTTTCCTTGAGAGCTGCTTGGAAGCCTGATGGTGTGTGAAGTTAGTGAGCCAAATGGAGTTGTTCTCCCACAAGAACCACTCGGCTGATCCTTCTTCAATATGCCCTTCACCAACATGCAGTGTTTCCTTGATTGAATTAGCTCTCACACAATATTTGAGTCTAGAGCCTTTGCATTGAGGGCTATCTGAAAACGGCTGTGGCGCTGAAGTTGCCTGTGAATGTGGAGTTGGTGGCATGTGAAACCCGAATGTGGAGCATTCGTATGTGTGGGATGCTCCACCAGGTTCATTCCTAGATAATGCACTCAAAGGGCACTAAACATAGAGTGTGAAACTGAGTTTCTTTGAGAGCTGCTTGCAAGCCTGATGGTGTGTGAAGTTAGTGAGCCAAATGGAGTTGTTCTCCACAAGAACCACTCGGCTGATCCTTCTTCAATATGCCCTTCACCAACATGCAGTGTTTCCTTGATTGAATTAGCTCTCACACCAATATTTGAGTCTAGAGCCTTTGCATTGAGGGCTATCTGAAAACGGCTGTGGCGCTGAAGTTGCCTGTGAATGTGGAGTTGGTGGCATGTGAAACCCGAATGTGGAGCATTCGTATGTGTGGGATGCTCTACCAGGTTCATTCCTAGATAATGCACTCAAAGGGGCACTAAGCATAGAGTGTGAAAACTGAGTTTCTTGAGAGCTGCTTGGAAGCCTGATGGTGTGTGAAGTTAGTGAGCCAAATGGAGTTGTTCTCCCACAAGAACCACTCGGCTGATCCTTCTTCAATATGCCCTTCACCAACATGCAGTGTTTCCTTGATTGAATTAGCTCTCACACCAATATTTGAGTCTAGAGCCTTTGCATTGAGGGCTACCTGAAAACGGCTGGTGGCGCTGAAGTTGCATGTGAATGTGGAGTTGGTGGCATGTGAAACCCGCATGTGGAGCATTCGTTTGTGTGGGATGCTCTACCAGGTTCATTCCTAGATAATGCACTCAAAGGGCACTAAGATAGAGTGTGAAAACTGAGTTTCCTTGAGAGCTGCTTGGAAGCCTGATGGTGTGGAAGTTAGTGAGCCAAATGGAGTTGTTCTCCCACAAGAACCACTCGGCTGATCCTTCTTCAATATGCCCCTTCACCAACATGCAGTGTTTCCTTGATTGAATTAGCTCTCACACCAATATTTGCGTCTAGAGCCTTTGCATTGAGGGCTATCTGAAACGGCTGTGGCGCTGAAGTTGCCTGTGAATGTGGAGTGGTGGCATGTGAAACCCGCATGTGGAGCATTCGTTTGTGTGGGATGCTCACCAAGCTTCATTTCAGTCCTAGGCACTCAAAGGGCACTAAGCATAGAGTGTGAAAACTGAGTTTCCTTGAGAGCTGCTTGGAAGCCTGATGGTGTGTGACGTTAGTGAGCCAAATGGAGTTGTTCTCCCACAAGAACCACTCGGCTGATCCTTCTTCAATATGCCGTTCACCAACATGCAGTGTTTTCCTTGATGAATTAGCTCTCACACCATATTTGAGTCTAGAGCCTTTGCATTGAGGGCTATCTGAAAACGGCTGTGGCGCTGAAGTTGCCTGTGAATGTGGAGTTGGTGGCATGTGAAACCCGAATGTGGAGCATTCGTATGTGTGGGGTGCTCCACCAGGTTCATTCCTAGATAATGCACTCAAAGGGCACTAAACATAGAGTCGTGAAAACTGAGTTTCTTTGAGAGCTGCTTGCAAGCCTGATGGTGTGTGAAGTTAGTGAGCCAAATGGAGTTGTTCTCCCACAAGAACCACTCGGCTGATCCTTCTTCATATGCCCTTCACCAACATGCAGTGTTTCTTGATTGAATTAGCTCTCACACACAATATTGAGTCTAGAGCCTTTGCATTGAGGGCTACCTGAAAACGGCTGTGGCGCTGAAGTTGCATGTGAATGTGGAGTTGGTGCATGTGAAACCCGCATGTGGAGCATTCGTTTGTGTGGGATGCTCTACCAGGTTCATTCCTAGATAATGCACTCAAAGGGCACTAAGATAGAGTGTGAAAACTGAGTTTCCTTGAGAGCTGCTTGGAAGCCTGATGGTGTGTGAAGTTAGTGAGCCAAATGGAGTTGTTCTCCCACAAGAACCACTCGGCTGATCCTTCATCAATATGCCCTTCACCAACATGCAGTGTTTCCTTGATTGAATTAGCTCTCACACCAATATTGCGTCTAGAGCCCTTTGCATTGAGGGCTATCTGAAAACGGCTGTGGCGCTGAAGTTGCCTGTGAATGTGGAGTTGGTGGCATGTGAAACCCGCATGTGGAGCATTCGTTTGTGTGGGATGCTCACCTAGCTTCATTTCAGTCCTAGGCACTCAAAGGGCACTAAGCATAGAGTGTGAAAACTGAGTTTCCTTGAGAGCTGCTTGGAAGCCTGATGGTGTGTGAATGTTAGTGAGCCAAATGGAGTTGTTCTCCCACAAGAACCACTCGGCTGATCCTTCTTCAATATGCCCTTCACCAACATGCAGGTGTTTCCTTGATGAATTAGCTCTCACACCTATATTTGCGTCTAGAGCCTTTGCATTGAGGGCTATCTGAAAACGGCTGTGGCGCTGAAGTTGCCTGTGAATGTGGAGTTGGTGGCATGTGAAACCGCATGTGGAGCATTCGTTTGTGTGGGATTGCTCACCAAGCTTCATTTCAGTCCTAGGCACTCAAAGGGCACTAAGCATAGAGTGTGAAAACTGAGTTTCCTTGAGAGCTGCTTGGAAGCCTGATGGTGTGTGAAGTTAGTGAGCCAAATGGAGTTGTTCTCCCACAAGAACACTCGGCTGATCCTTCTTCAATAGGCCCTTCACCAACATGCAGTGTTTCTTGATTGAATTAGCTCTCACACCAATATTTGAGTCTAGAGCCTTTGCATTGAGGGCTATCTGAAAACGGCTGTGGCGCTGAAGTTGCCTGTGAATGTGGAGTTGGTGGCATGTGAAACCCGAATGTGGAGCATTCGTATGTGTGGGATGCTCCACCAGGTTCATTCCTAGATAATGCACTCAAAGGGCACTAAACATAGAGTGTGAAAACTGAGTTTCTTTGAGAGCTGCTTGCAAGCCTGATGGGGTGTGAAGTTAGTGAGCCAAATGGAGTTGTTCTCCAACAAGAACCACTCGGCTGATCCTTCTTCAATATGCCCTTCACCAACATGCAGTGTTTCCTTGATTGAATTAGCTCTCACACCAATATTTGCGTCTAGAGCCTTTGCATTGAGGGCTATCTGAAAACGGCTGTGGCGCTGAAGTTGCCCTGTGAATGTGGAGTTGGTGGCATGTGAAACCCGCATGTGGAGCATTCGTTTGTGTGGGATGCTCTACCAGGTTAATTCTTTAGATAATGCACTCAAAGGGCACTAAGCATAGAGTGTGGGGGTGAAAAAAACTGAGTTTCTTTGAGAGCTGCTTGGAAGCCTGATGGTGTGTGAAGTTAGTGAGCCAAATGGAGTTGTTTCTGCCACAAGAACCACTCGGCTGATCCTTCTTCAATATGCCCTTCACCAACATGCAGTGTTTCCTTGATTGAATTAGCTCTCACACCAATATTTGCATCTAGAGCCTTTGCATTGAGGGCTATCTGAAAATGGCTGTGGCGCTGAAGTTGCCTGTGAATGTGGAGTTGGTGGCATGTGAAACCCGCATGTGGAGCATTCGTTTGTGTGGGATGCTCACCAAGCTTCATTTCAGTCCTAGGCACTCAAAGGGCACTAAGCATAGAGTGTGAAAACTGAGTTTCTTTGAGAGCTGCTTGGAAGCCTGATGGTGTGTGAAGTTAGTGAGCCAAATGGAGTTGTTCTCCCACAAGAACCACTCGGCTGATCCTTCTTCAATATGCCCTTCACCAACATGCAGTGTTTCCTTGATTGAATTAGCTCTCACACCAATATTTGCGTTCTAGAGCCTTTGCATTGAGGGCTATCTGAAAACGGCTGTGGCGCTGAAGTTGCCTGAGAATGTGGAGTTGGTGGCATGTGAAACCCGCATGTGGAGCATTCGTTTTGTGTGGATGCTCACCAAGCTTCATTTCAGTCCTAGGCACTCAAAGGGCACTAAGCATAGAGTGTGAAAACTGAGTTTCTTGAGAGCTGCTTGGAAGCCTGATGGTGTGTGAAGTTAGTGAGCCAAATGGAGTTGTTCTCCCACAAGAACCACTCGGCTGATCCTTCTTCAATATGCCCTTCACCAACATGCAGTGTTTCCTTGATTGAATTAGCTCTCACACCAATATTTGCGTCTAGAGCCTTTGCATTGAGGGCTATCTGAAAACGGCTGTGGCGCTGAAATTGCCTGTGAATGTGGAGTTGTTGGCATGTGAAACCCGCATGTGGAGCATTCGTTTGTGTGGGATGCTCTACCAGGTTCATTCCTAGATAATGCACTCAAAGGGCACTAAGCATAGAGTGTGAAAACTGAGTTTCTTTGAGAGCTGCTTGGAAGCCTGATGGTGTGTGAAGTTAGTGAGCCAAATGGAGTTGTTCTCCCACAAGAACCACTCGGCTGATCCTTCTTCAATATGCCTTCACCAACATGCAGTGTTTCCTTGATTGAATTAGCTCTCACACCAATATTTGAGTCTAGAGCCTTGCCTTGAGGGCTATCTGAAAACGGCTGTGGCGCTGAAGTTGCCTGAGATGTGGAGTTGGTGGCATGTGAAACCCGCATGTGGAGCATTCGTATGTGTGGGATGCTCTACCAGGTTCATTCTTAGGTAATGCACTCAAAGGGGCACTAAGCATAGAGTGTGAAAACTGAGTTTCTTTGAGAGCTGCTTGGAAGCCTGATGGTGTGTGAAGTTAGTTGAGCCAAATGGAGTTGTTCTCCCACAAGAACCACTCGGCTGATCCTTTCTTCAATATGCCCTTCACCAACATGCAGTGTTTCCTTGATTGAATTAGCTCTCACACAATATTTGCGTCTAGAGCCTTTGCAATTGAGGGCTATCTGAAAACGGCTGTGGCGCTGAAGTTGCCTGTGAATGTGGATGTTGGTGGCATGTGAAACCCGCATGTGGAGCATTCGTTTGTGTGGGATGCTCACCAAGCTTCATTTCAGTCCTAGGCACTCAAAGGGCACTAAGCATAGAGTGTGAAAACTGAGTTTCCTTGAGAGCTGCTTGGAAGTCTGATGGTGTGTGAAGTTAGTGAGCCAAATGGAGTTGTTCTCCACAAGAACCACTCGGCTGATGCTTCTTCAATATGCCCTTTCACCAACATGCAGTGTTTCCCTTTGATTTGAATTAGCTCTCACACCAATATTTGCGTCTAGAGCCTTTGCATTGAGGGCTATCTGAAACGGCTGTGGCGCTGAAGTTGCCTGTGAATGGGGAGTTGGTGGCATGTGAACCCGCATGTGGAGCATTCGTATGTGTGGGATGCTCTACCAGGTTCATTCCTAGATAATGCACTCAAAGGGCACTAAGCATAGAGTGTGAAAACTGAGTTTCCTTGAGAGCTGCTTGGAAGCCTGATGGTGTGTGAAGTTAGTGAGCCAAATGGAGTTGTTCTCCAACAAGAACCACTCGGCTGATCCTTCTTCAATATGCCCTCACCAACATGCAGTGTTTCCTTGATTGAATTAGCTCTCGCACCAATATTTGCGTCTAGAGCCTTTGCATTGAGGGCTATCTGAAAACCGGCTGTGGCGCTGAAGTTGCCTGTGAATGTGGAGTTGGTGGCATGTGAAACCCGCATGTGGAGCATTCGTTTGTGTGGGATGCTCTACCAGGTTAATTCTTAGATAATGCACTCAAAGGGCACTAAGCATAGAGTGTGAAAACTGAGTTTCTTTGAGAGCTGCTTGGAGCCTGATGGTGTGTGAAGTTAGTGAGCCAAATGACCACAAGAACCACTCGGCTGATCCTTCTTCAATATGCCCTTCACCAACATGCAGTGTTTCCTTGATTGAATTAGCTCTCACACCAATATTTGCGTCTAGAGCCTTTGCATTGAGGGCTATCTGAAAACGGCTGTGGCGCTGAAGTTGCCTGTGAATGTGGAGTTGGTGGCATGTGAAACCCGCATGTGGAGCATTCGTTTGTGTGGGATGCTCACCAAGCTTCATTTCAGTCCTAGGCACTCAAAGGGCACTAAGCATAGAGTGTGAAAACTGAGTTTCCTTGAGAGCTGCTTGGAAGCCTGATGGTGTGTGAAGTTAGTGAGCCAAATGGAGTTGTTCTCCCACAAGAACCACTCGGCTGATCCTTCTTCAATATGCCGTTCACCAACATGCAGTGTTTCCTTGATTGAATTAGCTCTCACACCAATATTTGAGTCTAGAGCCTTTGCATTGAGGGCTATCTGAAAACGGCTGTGGCGCTGAAGTTGCCTGTGAATGTGGAGTTGGTGGCATGTGAAACCCGAATGTGGAGCATTCGTATGTGTGGGGTGCTCCACCAGGTTCATTCCTAGATAATGCACTCAAAGGGCACTAAACATAGAGTGTGAAAACTGAGTTTCTTTGAGAGCTGCTTGCAAGCCTGATGGTGTGTGAAGTTAGTGAGCCAAATGGAGTTGTTCTCCCACAAGAACCACTCGGCTGATCCTTCTTCAATATGCCCTTCACCAACATGCAGTGTTTCCTTGATTGAATTAGCTCTCACACCAATATTTGAGTCTAGAGCCTTTGCATTGAGGGCTACCTGAAAACGGCTGTGGCGCTGAAGTTGCATGTGAATGTGGAGTTGGTGGCATGTGAAACCCGCATGTGGAGCATTCGTTTGTGTGGGATGCTCTACCAGGTTCATTCCTAGATAATGCACTCAAAGGGCACTAAGATAGAGTGTGAAAACTGAGTTTCCTTGAGAGCTGCTTGGAAGCCTGATGGTGTGTGAAGTTAGTGAGCCAAATGGAGTTGTTCTCCCACAAGAACCACTCGGCTGATCCTTCTTCAATATGCCCTTCACCAACATGCAGTGTTTCCTTGATTGAATTAGCTCTCACACCAATATTTGCGTCTAGAGCCTTTGCATTGAGGGCTATCTGAAAACGGCTGTGGCGCTGAAGTTGCCTGTGAATGTGGAGTTGGTGGCATGTGAAACCCGCATGTGGAGCATTCGTTTGTGTGGGATGCTCACCAAGCTTCATTTCAGTCCTAGGCACTCAAACGGCACTAAGCATAGAGTGTGAAAACTGAGTTTCCTTGAGAGCTGCTTGGAAGCCTGATGGTGTGTGAAGTTAGTGAGCCAAATGGAGTTGTTCTCCCACAAGAACCACTCGGCTGATCCTTCTTCAATATGCCCTTCACCAACATGCAGTGTTTCCTTGATTGAATTAGCTCTCACACCAATATTTGCGTCTAGAGCCTTTGCATTGAGGGCTATCTGAAAACGGCTGTGGCGCTGAAGTTGCCTGTGAATGTGGAGTTGGTGGCATGTGAAACCCGCATGTGGAGCATTCGTTTGTGTGGGATGCTCACCAAGCTTCATTTCAGTCCTAGGCACTCAAACGGCACTAAGCATAGAGTGTGAAAACTGAGTTTCCTTGAGAGCTGCTTGGAAGCCTGATGGTGTGTGAAGTTAGTGAGCCAAATGGAGTTGTTCTCCCACAAGAACCACTCGGCTGATCCTTCTTCAATATGCCCTTCACCAACATGCAGTGTTTCCTTGATTGAATTAGCTCTCACACCAATATTTGAGTCTAGAGCCTTTGCATTGAGGGCTATCTGAAAACGGCTGTGGCGCTGAAGTTGCCTGTGAATGTGGAGTTGGTGGCATGTGAAACCCGAATGTGGAGCATTCGTATGTGTGGGATGCTCCACCAGGTTCATTCCTAGATAATGCACTCAAAGGGCACTAAACATAGAGTGTGAAAACTGAGTTTCTTTGAGAGCTGCTTGCAAGCCTGATGA